>NW_019740656.1:853948-930511 GCF_002891405.2 Cryptotermes secundus | reverse complement strand
CCTTCTAAAAGAAGCTATCGAAGGAAAGATAGATGGGCGGATAGAAGTGACAAGAAGACGAGGAAGAAGACGTAAGAAGATGCTGGATGACCTTGGGGACAGAAGAGGATACTGTCATTTGAAGGAGAAAGCTCTAGATCGCATTAAGTGGAGGAATTGTTTTGAAAGAGACTGTGGACCTGTCGTCTTGACAGATTGATGATGATGATGATGATGATGATGAAACAAGTGCAAAATATATTGTCTTTCTATAGTTCTTTAAATAAAGATTCTGCAGTGATATTCTTATTTACTTTCATCAGCGCTAGTTATTAAATTTTTCTTTTATGTGTTTTCTAAGTTTTTGTCTTTTAAGGCTACCTATTGCTTCACTAATCCGGATGACCTTCCCTCATTACCCCGGATTAGCGAGGGTTTCATATAGTATAAATATATACACGTGATAGTCATTAATTTCGTGGAATGTGGTTTTATCGCATCATTGGTCATGTTTTACGCAGAAACTGCCTTCTAAAAGAAGTTATCGAAGGAAAGATAGAGGGGCGGATAGAAGTGACTAGAAGACGTAAGAAGATGCTGGATGACGTTGGGGACAGAAGAGGATACTCTCATTTGAAGGAGAAAGCTCTATATCGCATTAAGTGGAAGAATTGTTTTGGAAGAGACTGTGGACCTGTCGTCTGACAGATTACTGATGATGATGATGATTACAAGGCATTCACATACATTTACGCAGATCCACATCGGCCCTCAAAATAGTTTCCGTTGGCCTCTATGCAAGTCTGCCAACGTTGATATAGCTGCCGAAAACATTGCTAAACCATATTGGCAGGAAATTCCCGTACGACGCTTTGCGGCCATTCCACGAACTTATTGACTGTGGTAGTATATATATATATATAGTAGTTTGTTTTTACCTGCGTCCCGTCAGAATACGTTGCCACTAACCATCAGTCAGTCAGCCGTACCATCATGACGGCGCTAAACCACTGCGACGTTTCAGAATGAAAGAAAAGCCAGTATATATGTTACAGTTTTACCGCCAGAGAGCTCTGTTTCCTTTATACGATTAAAACAAACGAGAAACAATGGCAGACACATTTATCATTGCGTCCACTCTGCGACAATCGACTTTTAAATGGGAACAAATATTGACAATAAAAACTGAATACATTATGAAGTGAAAGAATTAGAGAGAGACGCAGACACACAGACGGCTTGTTGCCTAGCAAAGATACGGGCGACGCACGGACAGATGGACAGAACAGACAGGGTGATCACATAAGCCTCATTTTATGTTTATTTCAGAATAAGGTAAGCATTGTAACCTGAATACTGTAGGGATAAGGAGAAAGTAGTCCCAAAAGGATCAAACAAACGCTCGTAAGCAAAGTTTGTTTGCCCCCTTGGAAAAATGGCTGACCCCCTTTTGAAAAAAAGAAAACCTTGTCGGCGCCCAGTGACTCTTATGATGTAAGTTCTGATGTTTCTGCAATGGTGATTGTTCTTAGCGTGATTTTCTGGTTTTGACATCATGTATTATTGTAGGTGGATACCGACGTTTCGGAGGGACATCCTGACTCGACCATCATAATTGAAGTGTATAGAGTGCGTAAGTGGCTCGATTATGCAGGCTGTATTCCATTTTTCTTCCCTTGACGGAAAGTAATAGTGTGGCCCTTAAAAGGGCCATTTCCCTATTCACCTTTCATATTGGCCTGGACCAGGCTCTACTCCGCTACTCCCTCCCCTTGGGTGAGTCTCCTTCTTGCAGCCTTTATTAGCAAGCTTTTATTTTCTCAATATTCATACTTCAACACTTAAGATGGAGGCAGCATATTCCTCCGAAACGCTAGTATTATATTAGAAGGCTACATAACCTAGAAAGCAACAGATATCTTAAGTATTTTGTGGCTGTCTACCGATACTGCTAGTATCTAGAACCGGGGAAGACAAATTGTGGGCCGCGACAGGTTCTTGTTCTGCCCGTGTAGCTATTGTACATATATGCCTATAACATTTTTAAAAAATTAAAATTATAGAACTTATGAGCAGCTGCAAGCATCGCCTCCGGTCGCATTTATGCGGTGAATACTGGTATTCATTGTGCGCATTTTCGTTGCCGCGTCGACCTTCTTCAGGTTTGACAAAACACTTTGAAACGCCTAATCAGATCCTTCGGCTATGAACTGTTTCCACTCCTGATTTGGTCTACACAACGTCGAATGATTATGTGGTAGACGAATTGGAAATGATTTTAAGGCAACGTTCGTGGCTAATCGTATCAACCCAGTATTTACCTGAAGTGACTGAGGAAAATCACGTAAACCCTACCCAAGAGCTGTCCCAGCAGAGATTTGAAATGAAAATGTTCAGAATGCTTATCTGGAGTTTTTATAACCTATTTTATATTTTGTCCAGCTTAGACTACAGAGAAACCAATTTATGTTAGTCACCTTTGGTTGCAATCACACCAGGCCAGCTTAAGGAAGTTTGTGGTTAAATTTCCCCATTTGTGTGGCTACAGTAACTAATCGTGATTGTGCTGTTCTGTCTGCACGCCCGTGAAAATGAGGGGGACATGTGGAATGATACAGAAACCTTATAATGGCCAAAACAACACAATTACAGTTAAATGGGTCTCGATTAAACATGTGTGTGCCTCTCTGCCACAGAGATGACTCTTGTCCGAGCGCCCTTATACACGTAATGTCTATTGTCTTTAGGCAATTCATCATTCACTTCTTGAGTGCAGCTTCTTATAATGTCACTTACAGAATAATGGACCTACACAGACGGTTTTACAAGGAATAAACCTTTTCTCTTTTTATCGTTTGGTTTTAACAGCCCTTTTGTTCTGTATCCAGAACAGTATGACGTAGAAATGTAATCAGTCAACACAGTTGAAAGTGGGAAAGGAAACAGACAGAATAAGAGAAAAGCAATTTTGTTTCTAAGCCACATTGAATAAGAGTTCTCTCCTCTGCGAATGAGTGGGCATAGTGACGGGCTGAAAGGACGGGTTTCCATTCCCGACAGGAGTAAGAGATTTCTGTTTTCTCCGCAGTGTCCAGGGCCCTCCCAGTCTCCTATGCAGTGAGTATCGCAGTATGAAGCCGAATTTATGAACGGCTGGAGCTACATCTCTACGCCCTCATGCCTTGACGCGTAAGTAAAGCACAAAGATATCTTTATACCGGGATTTATCATGTAATTAAATATTTACTGAGGTGGGTTGTTTTCATGACTTTGGCAGACAGCTGATTTGTATTGGGTCACTATCGGTTACGAGGGCGAAATGACTGGCTAGGGGCTGAACGACCGAGAGTTCGGAGTTCGAGTCTCGGTAGGGTCAAGAATTTTCACTTCTCCATGTCGTTCAGACCGGCTCTGGGGTCCACACAACCTCCTATACAATAGGTACCGGGGGTAAAGCGGCAGGGGCGTGAAGCTGACCACTCACCTCCAAGTAGTGCCGAGGTCAAGAATACGTGGATCTATACATCAATTCCTCCATACGCCTTCATGGCTTAGTGCTTGATTAGTTAAGCATAGGGACAGCTTTACCTTTATCGGTTACGACACAATTTGCTCTTGTAGCTGAATATGTACGTATCGGAGGGAAATAGTGCGTCTGTTTTCAGGGTATAAGTAAATACTGATCATGTTTCTCTCAGCTTTATCCCTAAACGGTATGTGACAGCCCTCATCCATTGAGTATGGGGTCAAAGCAGCCGGGACCTAAAGGTAACCACTAAATACGAAAAATAGAAATAGTATACATTTCGCATGCCGCATGCTTCTTGCTTCGCTTACTTATCGAGCCTGTAGATGGAGGCAGAAATTGCCTCCGAAACAGCCATATACTTCTACCGGACTGTACGGCGTTACATCCCAGAGGATGGTGCGCTTGTACTCATGTAAGTTCTAAATGTAATCTTCAAGATACGGGCGGATACGAACCAGGGAGCCGGAGATCAGCTTTTGTAGTTGTGTTCTGTCCTGTCCCTGACGAGCGACCTCCATTTGACTCCAGCAGTACTGGATTCTTAATCCAGATAAATGGAATAAGAGTTGTCATGCGGGCAGCGGACACTGAGCCACATTCTGAGATGATATATGTAGCCGGGCAAGCAAGCCATTTCACAATGGCCTCATGATTTGTAAAGCATTATATCTGGTCTGATGAGTGGCCTTCACTTCCCTGCGTCCATTTCCTTTATTACTCGTACATATCGAGGCTGATAAACTCCAGACGCAAAATCTATCTTCACTATTAGCTAACATGACGTTACAACGATCAGTTTTCTGGAAGTTACCGGTCTTCCGAATTTTTGTTAAAAACGACGTTTCGGAGAGTCAACTCCCACAGATAGTGCCTAGCTCTAGCGATTGGGTCCCACAGAGAAGACTTTATTTTTTTTTACCCGAGGATTGAGAACGTGTATATTCTCCGAAACGTCGTCTGAAATGGAAATCACGACGATCGAATGTGTCCAGAAATTTTATAATTATTAGCCTACTTCCCTTATTTTGAAAAAATAACAGTAGGCTTAGGCTGTGTGTCTGCTTATTAAGCCCCATCTATCAACTTTGAATGGCTAGACCAGTTTTTATGAAACTTGGTTTGAGTCCATCTCAGCGACGCACTTCATAAACACCTCCCATTGGTCTGTGTTCCTGTATGTGTATCACTTCTATCGTTGCTAGGCAGCGGCTCGGTGAACACGTTCCCGCTGCAACGAACACGCGCAACAATAGAAGAATTGTTGGACACGTCGTGTTCCATCTAGTCCACGTCGTATCAAGGGAAAGTAGACCATCAATTCTTCCCAGATGTTCTTCTTCAACGACGCTTTTAAACATCTCACGCTGAACAGCATCGAATAAATTCGGGAAGATGTAGACTAAAATAGGAACTCTCGTGGCATTTGCCTAGAGGATCTGAGGAAAGCCATGTAACGCCTCCATCAGGGAAGTCGGTGTCGGCCCTGCTGAGGTTCGAAGCGAACACGTGTCGAAGGCATTGCCACTGGGCCCAATGGCGCGATGGCATGAAGGAAAGAATGCGTGTCCCCGCGGGGCAGGTACCCTAGTTCACAGTGTGACCCCTCATTTCGACATCCCTGTACAATAATAATAACATGTTATTAAAATGATATCTCGCATCTGTGTGAAGCTTAACGGTACGAAAGAGCACGTGTTAGGCAGATACTTCTGGCAATCTGTCTTCATTATTCCCCTCCCCAACACAAGTATGAACGGAACCTGATGGTGTTGGTAACTTTCTACATGCCCTGCATATCAATAGCAACTTCAGTTTCAATTCGAAACTTGTGGAATGACGTTTTGTTTTGTTCCTGTCTCTTAAACTATTTTTTTTTTCCTTGGCACTACAGCCCCAGTGGGCCTAGGCCTGCCTCCATGAACTTCTCCTTTCACGTCGGTTTTTCTAGGTCTTACACATTCGGTAGGACTCCTTGGGCGGGTGATCAGCTCGTTGCAGGGCCTCTACCTGTACACAAACACAGAAAAACGCACACACACAAACTAAACATCCATGCCCTGAATGGGATTCGAACCCATGATCCCGGTTTCCAAGCGAGCGAAGACAGTACATGCCTTAGACCGCTCGGCTGCCGTGAACGGCCTCTTAAACTAATACTTACACGTATTTTGGATGATCTGATCTTTTGATCATCCGGTTTCAGGATTATCCACTTTCGGTTGTCTTGCTTTTGGATTATCCAGTGTTTTAGCTTACTTTCGTTATTAGAAAAAAAAATGAAGGTGGCTTATGATATCGCCTTGCTGTCTGTGTGTGTGTCTCCCTACTGTATTATCCGGCTTCAGGTCCAAGCGGTGTGGCGAGAGACCGTCTGGTAACTCCTGTAAGCATGCATTATGTTGAAGTTGACTGTACTCGTATCGATGTGAACTTTATACGCATCGCTTGCTTTGTGCATAATTATGCTCTATGGCATTCTGAATGCATCTGAATGTCTCGAAGTGGTTTCCTGCTGTTTCATGACGGTTGTACGTGTATGTTGCAGATCGTAAAGGCACGTAGAGCTGGGCTTCTTGATTTGTTCATTAAATGCACACCAGGGAATTGACATTAATGTCATATATTATCAATAATGAAGTAAATTAAGCTTTGTGTCTCACATTAAGGGAAGAATATAGACTGAGGGTGTATGAGAACAGGGCGCAAAGGGGTATTTAACCTAAGAGAGACAATATACTAGGGGTTGGAGAAAACTGCATAATTAAGAGTTCCATAATTTTCATATCTCGTCAAATATTAATAGGATGGTCACATCAGGGAGGATGCAATGGGAGGGGATTGTAGCACGCATGATAGAAAACAGAAATGCGTGAGAGATTTTAGTAAGAAAACACGAAGGAAAAACTTTGAAGACATAGGGGTAGACGGGTGGAAAGTATTAAAATTTATCTCAGAGATGTGGGATTAGATGGTGTGGACTAGATTCATATGGCTCAGGATAGGGTAAAGCTATGTCCTCTTTGAACACGGTAATAAACTTATAGGTTTCATAAAATTCGGGGAATATGTCAAACTGAGCATATATTAATATGTGAAGAAGAATTTTGATCCACGGAAGTAATTGACCATATAAACAGTGCTACGTCAAAAGCAACTCCGTCAAGATATATTAGAAATTGTTTTCCAAAGAAGTCATCCATTTTTATGGGAACTGAGGTTCATACACATTTTACAGTCTTCTGAATATCGCCTGCATGGAACTGGTAATTCCGACATCTTGGAGAAATTTGTAGATTCTTTGTTTATGCCCGAAGTGGCAAACTTACTGTTGAGAAGTTTATGAAAGAATACTAGTTAAAGTGAAACTCCCATAATTCAAGCTGTCTAACACATACAAAGATGATGTAGGGCACCGTTAACCCTGTAAGTGCCAGGTGTAGAAAATTTCGACCCTTAGGAAAGTTGCTATATATGACAGTTTATGGCTTCTGTTGGCATTTTGTCTGATCCACACCGTCAAGAAATATTCTGGGTGAATTTCCCCGTGAATTTGGCTTAGCAACCTAAAGATGTGGGGTTGGATACCCCAAGAATCAATCCTACACAAGAACAGTCTTGTATTTACGTCTGGCATTGCACCAAGTCTGCGCATGTGCCGTCAGTTTCTGCAGCACCAAGACACAGTTGTAGATGCAGCGATCTGCATTATCTTCTAACATCAAAAGTGACTTGTATAGCTTGAGCTACGGAAGCGGTTCTCAAACTGTGACAAAGCGACCCCTGACAGCAAGTGCATTTACCGGAGCTTCATAATTAAAACAGCTAATATCACTAAGCCGATCACAGTGGCTGCGCTGTGTAAGGAATAAACCGTCTTCGCCCGCCAAAACACTGGGATCCTGGGTTCGAATCCCACTCAAGACATGGATGTTTTTCTGTAATTATTCTGTGTTTATGTTCCCCTGTGTAGGCAGCGGCCTTGCGGCAGGCTGATCCCCCGTCCTAGGAGTCCTACCGACTGTCTAAAAAAACTTTAGTGAAACTAAGCGTTTCACGGATGCCCTATGCTCCAAGTGGGAGGAATAGATAGATTAGATAGATAGATAGATAGATAGATAGATAGGCAGACAGATAGATAGATAGGCGGTCAGACAGACAGATAGATAGGACTAATATTGATGACAGGATTATCTAGCATATTTATGTTTATCGGTGTGTGAATAAGCAATTAGTGCAAACCCTGCTGCTACTGCTGCTACTACTGCTACTGCTGCTGATGGGCGTGATCACAGTGAATGTATTAGAAGTGCGTGTGGACGAAACCATTCATTTTAATAACCAATTTAACGTACATTCAAAATTCAGCGGGAAGTGTCACCATTTGCCATATACGAGTAAGCTCTCGTACTTTTTAACTTCCCCTGCTTTCTCCCGTATTCCTTTCCAGTCCTGCATGTTTATCGAATGATACGTCGAGGCCGACGTTTAACGTCGCCTCCCACGAATAGCACGCACAGATAGCCAGTTGTAAACTGTCACTTCTACGTAACGTACTACACTTCACAACTCTCAGAACAAAATACTGTTACGACTCACAGACAAGACACGATATACTGAAGCAGAAGAGACTTACTGCATAACTTGCGTCCATGAAATGTACTAACACTAGACAGTTCGTTGCTGTGGTAACCCGAAATTGCATAATGAGAATGATAAATTTCACGCTCACAAATTTCATATATATTGAAGGATCTTGAGAATTCGGCGAGTCACAGGTGGGTCGCGACCCGCTGTTTAAGAAGCCACAAGGTATGTCACGCGCGTAACAGTGTAATTATGAACTTACTTTATGCCTTCATACCAATTTGAGCAGCTTTTATTATAAGCACGAACATAAAACCTGTGCAAAATGTGGAAGTCACCATTACATTGTTCTTATTGCGTGCCGGCTGTTTGACGGCGCTTTGATCTATGGATCGGAATCGTTAGTCATAAAACTCGTAGGTGCAGTGGTCATGATGATCCAGTGCCATGGCCCCCGGGGTCTGAGGCCTTGTGCGAAGCAATAGAACACTTTCCTCCCTGTCCCTCTAGCAAAGTCTTCTTTACCCTGATGATTGAGGAAAAATATTCCTCCGAAACATGATAATGTTCTACCAAACTACACGATGTCACATTCCAGAATACTGCTACCGCAGTGTAAACCTGAAGCTTCTCAAACGATGCTTAGATTCAGAAGAAATGTTAGGCGGCCTGCAGAAGTTCCAGGGTACGTAACACTCGATGTGGAAGCATAAAAAAAAATACAGCAGCAGTATGATCGTGTGAACACGACAAATGGAGCCTGGCCTCCAGCATGAAACAGGTTTCCCGCCATTTACATCCCCCACATTCGTCATGTCACAACAAACTGTCTCCTTCTGCAGCTACCTGACTCTTAGTGCTTCAGGCAACAGTGGCACAAGTCGACATTCTTAAGCTCTTCTTCGGCAGGATTTGTGGCGAGACTTAGCGAAACGCTGATCGGTTCTGTGGCGCTCTGGAAACAGGTCAACATAAACCCGTACTTGACAAAGACGAGTCACAGAAATTGACGCATTACAAACGCTTCCGGAGAAGGAACCTAAAAGTAAAGTCCTTCCTGTGTTCAGCCCTTTAAAGTTCCAGTTTCTTAATCAGTTGGGGGCTGTTAGCTTTTGAGACACTTCTGCATTCAGTTAGCAACTTACTTTGCTCACCCAGCAGGCTACCGTAGCGGTGACGCTCTAAGCATACACTGAAGAAGTGTTCGCTTCGATTTTACCAGAGGCAACGGGTATCATGGCTGAGAATTTCCGTGATTTTCCTCAGCCCCTCCAGGCAAATACCGTGAAAATACCTGGACTACGTCATGACCGCTTCATTCTAATTCCCTTCCAATTTATCCCGCATCTCTCAGCGTGATTTGACGTCGTATAGTCTAGTTTCTGACTATCATAAAAATATCCCATAAGGAAAATAAAAAATGAAAATCCTTCTGCGCAATATGGAGTGGTAGGCGTACGTCTGAGGTCGGTTACAATCTTAGTCGTATCATGTGGCCATTCCTTAATTTGTTATGAAAATTTGGGGTTCTCACAAATGGCTTTTATTCACACCGTTAGTTTGTTAATTGAAGGAAGAGACGAATCAGAGAAGAAAGGTGATGAACGTGAAGAAATGTGAGAAGATCAGAGGGAAAAGAAAAGGCATAAAATAGGGTAAAGGATAAAGTTGTCCTTGAGCTTAACTAAACACTATGTCATGAAGAAATGCAGAGGAGTGAAGGTAAACCATTCTTGACTTCTGCACAGGAAGGTGATTCGTCAGCTTCACTTCCCGCCCGCTTAACCCCCGGGGAAATCGTCCCCCGGCACCCATTGCACAAGAGGATAGGTGGGCCCCAGAGACGAACTGAACGCTGGCGAAAAGAGAAAATTCTTGCCCCTACCAGGAATCGAAGCTGACCACTCAACATCTAAAGCCGAGATCAAGAATGTTCGAGGTATACCTCTATTCCGATACATGCCCTTGTGGCATAGTTCTTAATTAATTAAGTATAGGGTCAGTAGGAAGGGGTAAAAGATAAGGTAAAGCTACCCCTGTAACAGACCGTGGAGGCCCATAGGGTTGTGAGAGGTCGAGGCTCCCACATTTAGTAGAAAATCGGCTCACAGAAGGCGGTGAGGTTGTCGGTCTTACCCGCCGGCCGCCCTTTACCCCCACGAAGATTCTTGTTACTCATTTCTGTTAGAGGCTGAGTCAACCCCAGGTCCATAGTGCGACTGGAAGGATTAGGCCACTTTAAAAATCTAATGACCTCATCGGGAATCGAACCCGCCACCTTCCGGCTTGTACCATAGTGCTTCAACCAACTACGCTACCGCGTGCCCCAGTAGAAGAAGAAACTATGCAATGGATTGCAATTGCAGGACTTGGGTCGGTGTTGCTGTGAGTGTGACCCGCAGGTCGCATGTGGGTGACTGATCGCTCGGTGAGACGATCTGCTGCCCGCACGACACGTTACTGAATCACTCAGGCAGCACATTCGTATTTCTGCAGGTTTTTGCCTCAGTCTCGCGATATTGAAACGAGTTCCGGGAAGGACTTTAGCGCCTGCCCTCTTCCCTACATCCTGGCGTCCACGTACTGTCTCCTGCAGTCAGGGTCATTCGGGGGTTCCTCGCAGTTGATTTCCTTCACATATTCGATCCGTCAATTATTCACCCATCGACTAACCGACTGATTGATCGTCTGAGCGTTCGAGCTGGCCAAGCGACTGTTTGTTTGTCCACCGACAAATTATATACGTACTGGCTGTTCCACGGACCGATTTTGTGCCTGGACAAAGCGATCGGCTGCCTGATCAGTTGAATGGGCCAATGGATAACCGACGGACTGATAGACTCATTGCCCATCAAATAGTCTTATTAACTGTCTAAGAAAATGCTTAGTGATTATCAGATTCGCCATCTAACTGATGCTTTAAGTAATCGTCTTTATCTAATGAACTCTGTGGGTATTCCGTATTCCGTATTGAGGGGGTGGGTTTCCCCATGCACTTAGACCGGTTACTGGTCCATTCTGCGTCCCCCTTTAATTTCTACTGTCTCCATACCCTACCGGTACTGGTGCTTACTATCAGCCTCTTTCTGCCAGCGAGGTTTCGACCTCTTACTGGCAGTGGTATCTAATAGTTAGTCCCTTTCTGTCAGCGAGGTTGTCCCTCCTCTGGCAGGGGTTCCTAGTCCCTTTCTGCCAGCAAGGTTTCTACCCTGTATTTGGCAATGGTATCTAATACTTTAGTCCCTTTCTGTCAGAGAGGTCCCCCCTCCTCTGGCAGTGGTACCTGATACTTCTACCGGAGGAATTGGAAACTAGTTGGGCGGGAAACTTGGCCTAATTTTGCTCAGAGGTCTCCTACAGACGTGAGGTTCTTTTACTTGTCGTAAATCTACGACACGGGACCCACGGCTTACAGTCCCTCCCGGAGGACTTGTTCCCTGAATTTTTCCGCCCTAAAAATTCGACGACCTCCGCCGGGTATTTGAACCCGCGTACTACAAGTCATGAGGTGGGAACGTTACATCTAGACTACGGAGGCCGCTCAACTCTGTGGGTAAGTCAGCAGTTTTTCTTTATCGGTAGGTAGTCATGTAATTGCTCAGGTTCTCTGTGTCTTAGGTCCTCCAGCTTCTTCACCGTCATAGAGGAGCTCATCAGTAAACTCAGTCTGCAACATACTTTCCCAACACCCGTTTTAATATTATCATACTTCATATGCCTTAGGCCGCTACTGTCTGCACTTGGCGATTTATGTGAAGGAGTCTTGTAGCCTATCGAATGGCTATTGCGAAGTTGCTGTAGGGTTAGATCGGCGATTGCAGGCTGTTGTATAGTAAGAGGTCGTGGGAGCGATTCCAGCGGCGCCTTTTGACGCCGGCAGCGGCTCTCGCGCGACTGTTACTCGTCGCACAGCTGTGATTTAGTGCCTCACTGTTCTGCAAACTCGTGGACGGGTCACTCGGCTTCGTGACAGTCGCGGATTCCAGCAGGACACTGATATCTGATAACCCGCTTCTATGTGAGTTCATATCTGCATAAGGTTTGAAAATGCACTTCCCAATTCACAGAGAACGCAGTGCGTCTCCATTACAAACACCGAACCGGTTGGGCTACAGAATGGTTTCTCAAACTGTTGGTCGCGACCTCCCAGAGTTACGCTAGTTAGTCTAAGGTAGGTCGTCGAATTCTCTTAAGCCATTTAAATATGGTAGTAGCCATGCACGCTTTTGGCATCCAGTAAAAGGTAAAGTTGTCCCTGTGCCTAACTAATTATGCACTACGCCATGAGGACGTATGTGGGAGTGAATATATAAACCCACGTTTTCTTGACCTCGGCAGTAGTTGGTGAGTGGTCAGCTTCACGCCCCTGCCGCTTTACCCCCGGTATCTATTGGATAAGAGATTGAGCGAACCCCAGAACCGGTCGGGATGACGTGGAGAAGTGAAAATTCTTGAACCCTCGGTCACCCAGTCCGTAGCCAGTCGTTCTACCGACTGAGCTGCTCCGGCTCCCTTTGGCAACCAGTAAGATAGGCTCTTCCAGAAAATATAGCTGTAGCCTGGAAACATTTCAAGTAATTTTTCGTAGCTGTACAGGAACATTTTGTAACTTACTGTAGTTGTAGAGAGGCTGTAAAGCTATTTAGGTTCCTGCTGTCACCGTACAGCCTGACAGGGACGTGCAACAGTGTGCAGAACTGCACTTTTTGTGACTGTACAGGAACATTTTATAGCTTACTGTAGGTGTAGAGAGGCTGTAAAGCTATGTAGGTTCCTGCTGCCACAGTACAGCCTGATAAGGACCTGCAACAGTGTGCAGAACTGCACTTTTCGTGACTGTACAGGAACATTTTATAGCTTACTGTAGGTGTAGAGAGGCTGTCGTTATTTCCACACTACAGTTAACTGTTACAGACACTAGTGTCCTCAATCTAGTACAGTCTCCATTAGTCGTTTCCTGGCAACGTTTCCATAACAGATTCACTGTAACTCCGAATCACACATGAAATCTTCCTTGCACAGCCTAATTCCTCTCTTGCCATTATTCTGCAAACTGAGAACTGCGCAGACTCCCTCAATTCTGTGCTGCATCTCTTCTCAATTAGCTTCGCAGTGATCAGCTCTCGACTCCTCCATCAACTTCGACTGCCGCCTCAAGAGACTCCATCAGTTCTATTCTCAGCCGGCCTCGGATACTCATACAGCCTCGGGGCGGCAATAACACGAACACCGCTTCCTCTATTGTTGAGTGTTGATTGATTGCTACAGAGATGTGTTTACCGCACCGTTGCGTAGCAACGAGCGCGGCGCTGACCACAGAAAACACAGATCTTCTATTGCTGCGCTCGTTCACTTCGGCGGAAATGTGTTTATCGAGCCGTTGTCTAGCAATGAATTGTTCCGATTTTCAGGCGTCATATCACAGTATATACATCGTGTTTATGCAGGTGATAGGGCCCCANTCAGAATTTTAAGTCTCTTGACTTTCCCTCATTTATAGTCTTAATTCGCTGATTCAGCGTGGACGACAAGGGGGTAGATAGCTCCTCCCTTGTGTTCCAATTTCCTAAAGTTAGGCTTTCATTGGGTATTCTATGTGGCTGGGGGTGGACCTCTTGCGTCTTGTCGCTGTGTATTTGCTCATATGACCACCTCCAGTGGCCTAGTTAGCGGCGCGTCTTGCACACGGTATTACGCATGAATGCTGATTATCGCATTCTTAACCTCATTGCGTGTCCATGTGTTGTCATCTTTGCTCTTTCACTGCAAAACACTTTTCGCAAGTCTCCAGGCACCTAGGTAATAACTTAAATTTTCAATCCCCAAATTTGATCCTCAACATTCCCCAAGAATCGAACCTAGGTTCTCTGGTTTCAACCCCATGGCCTAGTAGGCTGTCAGAGAATAGCGGTTTTTATTTCGAAGTTGGAAGTACACAATTGTTGAGATAAACTCCGGTGTCACTGAGATATTAGCAACATTTCTACAGAAATGGCAGTCCCTACAGGTTGTGTGTGTCAGGTAGGATTGCAGATTTGTCATCGAAACTTTCGGTTTGTATGTAATCAATTTTGTTGTGCAGACAGACTGAGGCAGTGGAACCAGTGACAGGTACAGCTTCGCTTTGTACTGCACGTCGTGGCTAAGTGGTCACCAGTCCTTCGCATTTGGGATGTCCTGGTTTCATATCTGGCCCCGGGGAGTGTCTGTTTTCAGTACGTTTTTCGTTTTTCGAATTCTCTCCAAGATATATACCGGAACTGTGCCTCAAATTAGGCCACGACCACACCATCCAAATCCTTCCCAATTCATTACCATCTTAACGGTATGACGTCAGAGTTAGAGTTACTGTGTGACTGGCGGTTTGCCGCTAATCAGTTCGTGTTGGCGCCAAGCCCATTGAGACTCCAACTGAACCCTAGCGGTTGTAGTTCTTATGTAAGATCCTCTCTGACGAGAGGACGGGTATATCGTTTGCAACTTCTGTTGGTCCTCGCCAGCGCAGTGATTCTCAGGTCCGAGTCACGCGGGACTCACGACCATATTTTACTCTCTTAGATTCGAGACTCCCCCAACCTGGAGGGCCAGGTCCCCGTATTTGTATCCCCCAGGAACAGGGTGGCACAGTTATACCCCTAGGCACTGGGACTAACGGTTTGACGTTATGTAATTTTGGCTATTTATAAAGACGGTACATAAAAAATAAATAAACTGTACGTGAATGAATAAATTTTCATTACATTTTATTCCCCTTTTCTTACCTTTTTCTGCTTTTTTACTGGTATTTTCATTTCAGTTTTCTTCCCGTGTATTTCCCTACACATTACATATGAGTATTATCGTCTTCTGAGTTACGCCACCGTGTAGTCTGGTAGACGCAGAAACACAGTATCTCGATCCGCAAGGTAGAATACCCTGATAGGTGTTTTCGTAGTTGAGACAGTATGAACTACACGACATCATGTGGAAACCGGTGAATGTATACCAGAATTTCGGAAGAAAATACTGCCTCCATCTTCACAGTAAACTTACTTTGATCCGTGGAGAGACAGAAGCAGTGTTCACTTCATAGTGACATATTCTGCTACGTGATTACTAACGTTTCGGAGAAAAATCTGCCTCCATCCTCAGGGTAAGCTACCACGAATATGGAGCCCGGTATCCACCTACCAGACTGAACGGTGTCACAACCCAGGACACTGAAATATGAATCTTGAACGCAGCGAAAATCATGGACTCCATATCTCCATAAACATCATCACTTAGAACCTCCCTCAAGCCGTGAAGCTTCTGTCCTGTATTCAAGAGTTGCCTGCTTCGAATCTCGGCGGAAACGTCGACGATACTGACTAAGGTTTATGGCTGTGTCCTCAGTCCATCCAAAGCCGGGATACTACTTCAAATTAGGCTGTGTAGTCTCAGCTACTTACAGTCTCGTTAAAAAGGCAACAAATGAATACAGCAGCGGTAATAGGAAAGTACCAGGCATCATCCTAGGGGTAAAGGTGGGCCCGGCGCGTAAGGCCGACAACCTCACAGCCATCTGTGAGCCGACTGTCTAGAAAATGTGGGAGCCTCGACGGCCTGTTACAGGGATAGCTTTTTCCACAAAATTATTATTATATATTTTAAGCATTTATTACGCAAGTACGAAGTCATCTTCACTACGCAGCCTGGCCAGAAGCCTATTCTAAGTTGACATACAAATTCCTTCTTTTCCAATGCCTCCTCCTTTTTTCGGCGTCCATTTGACTTATATCAAGGAGCCGGGATATCGTAGTGGGTATAGTGACTGGCTACGGGCTAGACGATCGAAGGCTCAGAGTTCGAGTCCCGGCAGGGTCAGAATTTTCGTTTCTCCGTATCGTCCAGAAAGGCTCTGGGTTTCACCCAACCTCCTATCCAATAAGTACTGGAGGTTCTTTCCCCGGGGGTAAATCGGCCGGGGCGTGAAGCTGACCTTTCACCTCCAACTAGTATCGAGGTCAAGAAAATGTGGATCTATACATCCACTTCCCTCTAAGCCTTCGTGGCGTAGTGCTTAATTAGTTAAGCACAGGAACAACTTTATTTGACATACCTCAGTCTGTTCCAGTATTTCACGCAGTTCTGTCTTTGTTAGTTTATTTTATTTTATACTGGCTGCATTTTCAGTCTTTTCTAATATCTTCATTCCTAATATGGTACAGTCTACTGCATCAGTTCTTAAGTGCCCCATCTTTACTGATTTTGTTGACTCTGTCCATGCAGAGTTTATCTGCCTCACATTTGTCGGATGCAATGTAAAACAATTTGCACCGTCGCGTGCACAAAACCGTTCCGTTACAACGTTTCATGCAGTGTGTAGGAGGGCTTATGATCTACCTCCATGCCAGATTTCACACGCCTGTCTCAAGTAGTCCGTTAGTTATCCCTTCAAAAGGAAAGGGTAAGAAATTCTATTGCACTTTCGCCATGTTGTTACATTCTCCAAATAATTGCTTCTATAGAAGCTGAATATATCAACAAATTCAATAACAGTCCGCAATGCAGAATATAATAAAAGTCTTGTCAACGATCCTCGAGCTGTTACACTTTGACAGACAAACATGGCGACGGCAACAGACACCGTCTTGTATTCTGAAAGAGCACAACGTTTCGGATACTGGATCTGTTTCCGTCCTCAAGCGAAATGATTAGGAGCAGTTAGTCCAGAAATTGAGATTAGCTCTTCCTATTGCATCAAACTGAGTAGTTGCCTGTCCATCTTCTAATGTGAGGATGGAAACAGATTGAGATACCGAAACATGTTTTCAGAATACTAGACGATTGAAAGCGTCCATATACTAAGCAATTGTAAATGTAATAAAACCGACAGAATCCTTTATAATTAGACACAATTTTGACGCTCCAAAATTCCGTCTTCTACACAGAATTGAACACCGATCTACAGGTCCTCATCCAGTCATTTAGTTCTATTCGGCATTAAGGTCTTCTAAGATTATCGACCTCCTTAATAAGAAAACACCATGACTTTTGCATCCATCTCTTCATTTTCAGTTCTCGTAAAACATTCTCTATATCTTCAGCCATCCCAGTGAGTGCCTTCTCTTCTTCTCTCTCGCAGCCAATCGCTTTACTGATTGCAAATTCAATTTGGAGCCGGTGAGATGGAATATTGCTTTGAGCGTCTACCTCCCACAGTGGAGACGGCTGTCTCGCTTCTCACGAGACCTCTCTCCCCCGCCTGCTTTAGTTAGCCAGTCCACGGCATGTTTAACTGCTCTTAATACAAGCCACATGCTGAGTTACAGGGACATGCTGTAAATACCGACAATTTACTGTACGTCTAAGATACAAGCTTACTTAATCCTTATAAAATTGCACGTATTTGCATTCGAATTCAGGACATGCGACCAGACATTCTTGTGCATCTTCTTCAATAACTATGAAAGTAATATTGTGTACCAAATATGGCCAGCGCTCTATGATCGATGCTTTTCACGATCCGTTCTCTTGTGGCACGACAAGTCAATACGATACTATGTGTTATTTTTAGTACAGCAACAATGACACGACATCTCCATAGCGAATTCCATTACAAGAGAACATAATCTTCTCTATGGTCTCAGACGTCGAAATAGGATCCCTACGGCAACATCCAAGGAACAGCAAGTTAAGCAACATTTTGTTTGGTCAGCACTTGGATCAGTGACCGCTTGGGAACACTGGTTGTTGATGGTTTTTGGAGTCATCTGTGGCCCTATGAAGGGTCCTTTAGTTCAGGAAGGGACACCAGTCCCCCCCCCCCAATTGTTCTATCCGCGGGTCTGTTGGACCCAAACCTACTGTGTTCCAACGTCATACTCTTCTGTAGAGGTCCATTGAAGTCTCGAAGCAACTTATTGCTCCCATATTTAGTATGGAAGAGTGCGCGAAGCAAGAAACCAGCAACACTCAACTGTGAAGATGGAGGCCATCGGTTTCTCCGAAACCGGCCGTCGTTACAAACCAGAAGATGCCTCGGACTGCATGGCTGCAGGAGAGATGGCAGAGATTCAGACCGGCTCTGGGGCCCACCCAGCTTCCAATCCAGTGGATATCGGGGGTGAAATGGCCGGGGCGTGAAGCTGACAACTCACCTCCATCTAGTGCATTCTCCAATGCGTACTGACGGCGTGGTGCTTAATTGATTAGATTCAGGGAGAACTTTATCTTACAAAAACGACACTGAAGATGGACATAGCCTGTAGGTCCGAAACGTCGGGAACGATGCACTCATGTATGCAATACGAAGACAGAGATAATGCGGAGAATGGGAAAAGTGCATTACAGTAAATTTCGCGAATTCGGATTGCTGAAGCAAAATACAAATAAAAAAACTTTAAAAAAGCAGGTAAATGTGATAATATAGGTAGTGCAGACTGAAATAAATAAAAAGATATCACTGCAGCAATTTCTTCCTCTGTCCGCATTGGTGTATTGAATACGAGACGTGCTGAATGAACTTTCAAATTAAAGATTAAAGATCAAATTTATTTATTTTCTTTAAATAAATGTAAAAAAGTAAATTAAAGCTATCCCTGTACCAGGTCGTGAAGGCCCATAGCGTTGTTAGAGACGTTGAGGGTCCCACATTATCTAGACAATCGGCTCAAAGATGGCGCAGGCCGCGCTTTACTCCCCAGGAAAATGATTTAATTAATTCCTGGTACTCATTTCTGTTAGAGGCTGAGTGAACCTCAGGGCCATAGTGCGGCCGGAAGGATTAGGTCAATTGAAAAGAATCCAATGACCTCATCAGGACTTGAACCCGCGACCTTCCAGCTTGTAGCATAGCCCTTCAACCAACTACGCTACCGCGTGCCCCCGGTATGTGTATGTGCTATTAAATAACCTATAAATAATCGCGTTTTATTTAAACTACCTGTAAAAATATAAATGAAAAATATTGATGTTTTAATGCATGAAACGGAAAGAAAGTTTTACGATCAATGTAATATGTACTGGATATTATGGTTAATGCATAAAATACAATTTTGCAGTATATCAGCGTCATATGGCTGTCCAGAAGCGGTTTGTAGACAGTTGAAAGGCAACATTATTTACAACAACGTGTTTGAAGCAGAAATCATAATGGCCACCATTCCATTACATAGATTTCTAGTCAAACAGGTCCATTATTATTATTATTATTATTATTATTATTATTATTATTATTATTACATTGTGTTTCTTTTTATGAACAATGTAGGTCATAAATAAGGATCCGATTTACGTAAAATTTTCCCGATATATCCTCACTTTCACCATGTGTGTAATTACTGATTTGCAAGCAATGTTTCATTCGCTAGGCGCAAGAATCCTTATAATCCACCTCCATAACGAAATTTCACGTGCCTGCCTCGTGCAGTTTGTTAGTTACCACCATCTTGCTCAAAGCTGGCGACAGTTTCAGAACGGCCGACATGTCGTTCTCCAGTCTATAAAGAATTAACCTGGACTTAAAGTTGCATACTTTTCGAAGATCTTCTGCAATAAGCTATCTCATTATCAGCTTGTATCTTTACTCACGTTTCTCTGCTTTATTTTATCGCTAAACTTCTATCAGTTAAGTGCTGAGGCAACACATTCCAGTGTTTTCGTCCAAACATCCAGATAAAACATCTTTACACTAATGATAACAGCGTGTTTAATGGCCCTATTTGGGCTTTGTATAGAAAGAGATTTTAATTGGGTTCAAATGGCTCACTATTACAGTAACCGAACTTGAACTATGGCTTTCGATGTTGATGTCATAACTTGTTGAGAAGGGACCAGTTTACTTTCAGGAAGGGAAATAATGTTGTCTAAAACATAAGGCATCTGGCTTAATTAGAACAAGTATCTAACTTTCGTGTTTGGAAATAGAGAGTTGGCGCGCGAAAGCTTGTTTCCTTGGCGACCTCACACTCCTGCTGTGGTCGAGATCTGTTAGCGTGAAACAATGGTCGTTATCTCCAAAACAATACGATCAAACTGTACATAACATAAAATACTCATGTTACCGGTGCCCATAAAATTCATGTGAGATGTTCTATACCTTCCACTCACGATCTAGACCCATTTAAATGGAACCTGTTTTTACATGCGTGTGAAACTTGGGTCTCTCACCTCAGGGAGAAAAACATAAATTGAGGGGAGTATGATCTTCTGGGCTGTAGAGCTAAGCATTTCGGTAGAAACCCACTAACGTTTCGGAGGAACGTATCGCCTCCATTTTCAGGGTAAAAGGTAGAGTCCCTATACTTAAATAGGCATTACACCATGAAGATATATGGGGAGCGGAGGTATAGCTCCATCATTCTTGACATCGGCACTGGTTGAAGGTGAGTGGTCAGCTTTAGACCCGAGAAGACTATCCCCGGTATCCATTGGGTAGGAGTGTGGGTAGGCCCCAGACCCGGCCTGGACGCTGTGGAGAAGAGGAAAGTCTTGTCCCTGCCAGGAACTGAAACCAGGGTTGTCCAGCTGTAGCCCGTCGCTATATTGATTGAGCTATCCCGGCTCCTCCATCTTCAGGGTAAATATGTCAAATACCCGGCGGTAAGCAAGCAGAGCAATTCATGCTTGGTTTACTCTTCGACGTCGAAAATGGAGGCGATATGTTCCTCTGAAGCGTTGGTGAACTGAACTACGGTTATCTCGCACCCCGAGAGACTTCTCTTCACAGTGACCTCTGTAAGAACCTCAGACCCAACGGGAATCGAGTATGTTTTACAGCACGGTCCACAGGAAAATATTTGGACCTCATAGAGGGAGAGAGAGCACAAGGGGATTACAGATATTGGTTCATGCTTCACGTACAGACATTGTGCACTGGCTACGTGGATGTCTTTGCTTGGGATAAAGTGGCTGGGAAGTGATGCTGACCACTCACTTTCATCTTGTGTCGAGGTTTGAAATGTCTGTACTTGTACGTCCACTCGCCAATACGTTTTCACGGCGTGGTAATGAAGCAGTTTCTATATGTATCACAAGCTTTAACATAACTAATATTCTGCATACTGCCCACAGAGTGTATCTGTGTGTTCCGTACGGTTCTCACAATAAACAGCGACTGTTTCCCCAAACAGCATTAACCGGTTGGGCTTTGTAGTGATGGACACTGCTTCCTGTTATAAGGAAATTAAACCTTTAAATAAATTGTACAAGAAGTTCACACTTTTAAGAATTCATGAAGCAAAGAAATAAACTTACGTATTTAGTAAATTATAATTTGGTGTTCTTTACTTTATTCTCTTTAATTTCTTGCGGTGTCTCATTTCTACATTTTTTGGTCTTTTGGGTTATGACACCGTGCAGCCTTTGTACAGGTTACCAATGTTCTAGAGGAACATTCTGCTTCCATGTTCAGGGTCATCCCTTAGAAGACTTCAGTAGTATTGACCGCTGTAAAAATTTAAAATTTCTACTTCGTTTTGCTCTTGATGTTGCTACGAAGAATAGGTCTAATTGTTTCTTTGTTTGAGGGAGTGTCCACGGTTGTACGAGCGTACATATAGCCCATGATTCAGTTGCATTGCTAACACACCCAGACGCTAAACTGTATTAATGTTGCCAGTAACTGCATCTCACACAGCAGGATGCGGGCGATTTTGCTTCGTCAGGTTGAGCCCACACAATTGATTCTCAGCTGGGCAAAACCAAGACCGTGCTTGTGGCAACAGAGTCCGAGATACGGTCAGTATCGTGTATGCAAGTCATTCGGGGCTCTAACATACTGCACTTCCACTTGTTTCGGATAAGGAGACTTGTAACATTCGTCGAGAGAGATTTTCTATACTCGATAAATAATATTTCATCATTGTCAGTATGTTTGTGCCGGCTTCATTTTCTCATCAATCTCGTGTGCATATGAGGGCACGCGGTAGCGTTAAGTTGGTTGAGGCATTACGCTATGGACAGGAAGGTCGCGGGTTCGATTCCCGATGATGTCATTGGATTTTTAAATTTATCTAATCCTTCCAGCCGCATTATGGCCCGGGGGTCGACTTGTCCTCTTAACAGAAATGAGTACCAGGAATATTCTTGGGGGGTAAAGTGCGGCCGGTGCGTAAGGCTGACAACCTCACTACCATCTGTGAGCCGACTGTCTAGAAAATGTGGGACCCTCGACCTCTCACAACCCTATGGGCCTCCACGGTCTGTTACAGGGATAGCTTTATCTTCTTTTATACCTCATCTGCATGTTGGGGTACTATGTAATCTGGTATTTGGACGCCAGGGGTACAGTCCTAAATGCAAAACTAGCAGGGCGATGGGCACTTAGTTCCAGGTTGAAATAGATTGGTATGAACCGTCCTCTCCGCGCTCCTACACGCACAGGCTTAAAGGGGGCGGGGCTTCTGTCGTAGGAGTAGAATGCTTCCTGGTCTTGGCCTTTGGTCTTCAAGACGGAGGCCGTATGCTCTACCGAAACGTCTGAATATTTTCAGATATTTCATGGCATCATGTCCCAGAATTCACCGCCTTGAAGACTTTGCATCCTGTTCGATAAAAATATCCCCATGCTTATTTAATTAAGCACCGATTGATAGAAATATTCGGGGGAGTGGATGTACAGCTCCACCAATCTTGGAACTACATGGATGTGAGTGATCAGCTTCACGCCCCTGCCGCTTTACCCCCGGGGAACGAGTCCCCGGTACTCATTGAACAGGAAGGTGGATGGTCCCCAGAGCGGTCTGGACGCTGTGGAGAAAATTCTGACCCTACCGGGACTCTAATTCCGATCCCCGTGTCGTCCTGCCCGTAGCCAGTCGCTACACCGACTTCGCTTATCGATTATCCATTGATTAGAGTGAGCAGGTGATGTAGCGGCTACGGTCTAGTTTTGTTAGAGAAGTACGCGGTTCGAATCTTGGTCGGGACACTGGCTAGCAGATTTGCTGATTTTCCTCAGTCACTCAGGTTAATTTCCTGATAGATTAGACCACAACTGTTACCTTTCAAATGCTTTCTGATTCATAATTTGCTGATCATACAATAGAAGCCGGGGTAGCGCAGTCGGTATGGCGACTGGCTATGGGCTGGACAACCGAGGGGTCGGATTTCGCGTCCCGGTAGGGTCAAGAATTCTCTCTTCCCCACAACGTCCAGACCGGCTCTGGGGTTCACCGGGCCTACTACCCAATGGACACCGGGGGTAAAGTTGACCACTGAACTCCAGCTACTGCCGAGGTGAAGAAAATGTGGTTCTATACACCCATTCCCCCCTTCGCCTTCATGACAGTGCTGAATTCGTCGAGCACAGGGACAGCTTTACCTTTACAGTTTACCTAATCATACAATACGACATCACAGAGCCCGAGGTGCTGACAGTGCAGTTAAATAAGGGATAAATTGATTAACTACGCACTCTTTACCTTTAGAAGCTGATGTCACCAGCCTCTTCTGTACACACGCATAAGAAATCACCGTTAGCTTACACGTGAACCTAATGCAAAGAAAAGGAAATTGAATGTACAGAGGTTTGTTGTAAGGAGAATTTTTCGCTGTTGTTGACAAAAGAAGGATGTATGTGTTGAGCTTATGGGTTTGCGCGCGCAATCGGGAAACCGTCGCCTGCTGGAGTAGAGATTTTCTTTTTGTTTTCGCCCACGCAATAACTCGTCCTCTTGCAAACAAGCTTCTTGTCGCTGTTAAGAAGACATTATCTCCTGCAGTTGGCTGGTACATGTCGTCTGCGGGAACATTCTTCAACTGTATCTCCAGCAAGCAAAACGACTGAAACACACGTGTAGTGTTGCCACCTCGGGGGGCTGCATGGGTCTCAAGATTTCTTTTCTAAAAAACCTTGACGAAGGTACTCCCATACACGGTCTTTAATTTGGGGTGACCTCTGACCCGGCACTTGCATGGTTACGGAATAAGGATCTGAGGTCCTCTCAGCGCGACTATGAAGGAATATTCTCTTCTTGGATGGTAAAAGGTAACGTTGTCCCTGTGCTTAACTAATTAATCACTACACCACGAAGGCATATGGGGAGTGGATGTATAGATCCACATTTTCTTGACCCCGGCACAAGCTGGAGGTGAGTGGTCAGCTTCACGCCCCGGCCGTTTTACCTCCGGGGAAAGTGATCCCGGTACCCGTTGGGTAGGAGTTTGGGTGGGCCCCAGAGCCGGTCTCGACGATTTGGAGAAGAGAAAATTATTGACCCTACCGGGATTCGAAATCCGACCCCTCACTCGTCCAGCCCGTAGCCAGGCGCTATACCGACTGATCTATCCCGGCTCCATCTTCTGGGATATGACGCCGTGTAATCCGTTAATAGTACACTCTTTCGGAGGAACTGGCTGCTTCCTTCTTCGAGTTCGAAGTCAGTCAAACAAGCAGCAAGGAAAGCTAGGTAGCTTGTTGTGTCTGGATTTTTGTTTTATCCTGAAGATTGAGGCAAGAAGTTCCTCCGAAACATCGGTGAACTTCCTAGAACATGTCAGTTTAACAGTCTGCTCTGAAAGACAAGCTGTATCAGCTGATATCGGAATAGCTCAGTTGGTATAGTGATTGGCTAAGGGCTGGACAACAGAAAATCGGGGTTCAGTTGTCGAAAGGGGCAAGACATTTTTATTTTCTTTACAGCTCGAAAGAAGTCATTTTTTGTAGTGAAATTCAGCTGCAGTTACTCGTACCTATGCTTAGCGGTGGTCGGCCTTTTGAACCTGTAATCAACTGATCAACTTCAGAACCTGCTTTGCATAAATGAGCTACATTTTTGTTTATTGAAAGCCGTTAATAACGAGTTTAGGGGCCATTTTACGGCGCCGTTATCACTTACACCACATAGCGTCGGATGGTAGGATATTCATGAATAACGAATTGAAAATAATTGAGAAGGATGCGGTTCTGGTTAGATTGAAACACTGTCCCTGCATTTGCCTGGTGGGACTGAGGAAAACTACTGTAAACGTCAGTCAGGCCAACCGATTTACTTGTCGAGATCCGAACAGAGGCCTCCCGAACACGAGTCCACAGCGTTACCAATGCGCCAATCCGCTGGGATACTTATTTTGTTGAATTCATGAGGACAGAGTCAGAAAGTTCCTCCGACACGTTGGTTCCTATCAGACTACACGGCGTCACATCCTAGAAGACCGTAGTCCTAAGATATGGGTTTGTTTCCGATCTGTAGCCTGTAGGCCTCTAACGACCTAACTATGTTACAGTAAGAAGCCCAAAGGCCTACAATGGCATGCTAACAATCTCTGTTTTCAGTGGTCTTTTGGCCTTCTACCGACCTGTTATCAGTGGCTTACATTGGCCTGCCAACAAAATGTCTTTTAGTGTTCTATTGGCCTTCTAACGACCTGCTATCAGTGGCCTATTGGCTTAGAAGGGCCTGTTAACGATCTGTAATGTTAAGTAGTCTACATTGGCCTGCCAACAATCTGTCTTTTAGTGGTCTATTGGCCTTCTACCGACCTGTTATCAGTGGCTTACATTGGCCTGCCAACAATCTGTCTTCTAGTGGTCTATTGGCCTTCTGCCGACCTGTTATGTGTGACCTATAGGGGCTCCCTAACGGCCTGCTAGCGACCCCGCTGACCAGAACGTGCGCTCACAGAGCGGTGTTGTTACTTCACGCAGTCCAGTGACGAGACCCGAGCGTGACGCCGCTAATTAAGATTGAATTCTGAAAACAAACACAGTACACTTTCTTTGTGTTGCACAAGCAGAGCTGATAATTGCCGCAAGAATAAGCTTGTTCGCACCAATGGCTTTCGCTTCAGATGATCTGGATAAAGTGAGGACAGACGTGACGTTAATTGGAGCCCCCACCTGCAAGCGCGGTTCACAGCACGGCGCTTCGTGCTCGGCAGCTAGCTAGGCGACCAACTAATCAAGTACCTATGGAACTAATTAATTGGGGAAAAAATGGACCGACAGGCTAACTAACCATCTGTCTAGATAGCCGGTCATAGTGGCCGCGCGGTCTGTCTTCGCCTGCTCAAACACTGGGATAGTTGGTTCGAATCCCACTCGAGACATGCATGTTTGTGTGTGTGTGTGTTTATTCTGTATTTGTGCTGTCTTGTGTGCAGGTAGCCGCCTTGCGACGAACTGATCCCCCGTCCAAGGAGTCCTACAGCCTGTGTAAACACATTAAGGAACTGAAACCGCGCCAAGGTCCAACAAACGGCTGTAGACCCATAGACAGATAGACAGACAGTTCTACATATCCTGTTCTCTGTCTACCCATCGAGCTCTATCAACCTGTATTTCTATTTACATCTATTTACACTGTATATACCCCTCGCTATCTGCCCATGTATCCATCTAATTATCTATGAGTCTGTATCCACATGCATTTGTCTGTCTGACTCCATCTCTCTCCACGCATTTTTACACGTATATCCTTCCAGTCTTCAACGTGTCTGTTTATCCTGACCTCTATCTTCATGATTCTATATCTCACGCTTCAGACAAACTCTATATCCCTGTTCGCCATTTAACACATTACACTGTAACAGGCCGTGGAGGCACATAGAGTTGTGAGACGTCGAGGTTGCCACATTTTTCTGCATAATCGGCTCACAGATGGCGGTGAAGTTGTCAGCCTTAGAGTCGCGCTATGAGCCTGGGGTCGACTCAGAAATAAGTACCAGGAATCTTCCTTGGGCGCATAAGGCTGTCAACCTTACCGCCATCTGTGAACCGACTGTCTAGAAAATGTGTGAGCCTCGACGTCTCACAACCCTATGGGCCTCCACGGCCTGTTACAGGGATAGCTTTACCTTTACTCACTGCTGATCGCTCTATAAAGTTCTGGAAGGTTGCAGTTTAAGCGGCGCCCGGGCGAGGCTCAGACTGGTTACAAAGAACTCTCTCATCCCTGCGTCTTTTTGTTGCTGCTTACAAAGGCGACTTGCTTGCAAAATATCACCACTTGTTATTGACGGCGATTAGCTACAGGGTCTCCATTACTTTGAACTTATCAGTGATTTTCGTTACGCCTGTCATAACAATTTCCCTTGCAAAGAGGCTTGCCGCGCATGCCTGTTCTCTGGTCAACATGTCCTGCACATAATTCATCTCTGGAAAAAGACATGGACAGACCTCACGTCGTCGCTATTATCATAGCATCGTTGAACTGCGGGTCACTCGATTCACGTGATCTCTCAGCCAATTTCGATACTGCTATCGATAATTCGCACCTTCGATATGGGGGTCGACCCTTTCACACAGGTTTCGTGTATCGGCGTCCCATGGTGCGGAATCTCACTTCCTTTGTTTCTCCTCTTCTCGGCCGCTCTTCTAGTTGCATTTGGGTCATTCTCATGATTTCAGACTGTGATCTGTGTTCCGTTCAGATCTCTGCCGAGACACCGGATGTCTTGACGTCTCTTGTGGTTGTCTTCAGTCCCTCCAGGCAAACTATGGGTAGTTCCTCGATTAAACCACGGCTGCTTCATTCCATATCATTTCCAGTTCATCACCGAATTTACCATCCAGCATTATATAGTCTGTCTGTCTACCTACCTATATACATATATACGTATATCTCTATTCCTGTTGCTCCCACGGGGAGCACAGGGCATTCGTTTCACTTCAGTTCCTTAGTCTTAGACAGTCGGTAGGATTCCTTGGACGGGGGATCAGCCCGACACAAAGCCGCTACCTACCTACACAGGACAACACAAACAGAATAAACGCAAACATCCCTGCATTGAGTGGGTTTCGAACCCACGATTCCAGTGTTCGAGAAGGCTAAGACAGTTCATGCCTTAGGCCGCACGGCCACCGTGACTGTAGTGTCTCGGCAAGTAACACGTGGAGATATACCTTCACTCCTCACCCGTCTTAATGGCGCGGTGCTTAGTTATTTAAGCATAGGGAAAGCTTACATTTATACCGTTTGAATGCCAACACAAATAGTAAAATCTCTGTAATTGGCCACAGAGTGTATTTATCGCGTTTCATATTATTCTCATGATAAACGCTAAGAATTGAATGTTTTAAGGAAACGGCTTATGGCGATGAGAACTTCCTCCCCAAGTCTACTTCCGGTCTGGGTTGTCTCCATGACTTGGCTCATTCTTCGACCCTGAAGACGGAGGCAAGTTGATAAAGCTGTAGCAGACTACAAGACATGACATCCCAGCAGACAGCAGTCTTCACAGTCACCGCTGCGATAACCTCAGATCCAACACGGTGATGAACATCTTTGGGTTCTACCCTTAAATGAGGCAGACTATATTTGTAACTAGATGAGCAACTGTCAGTTCCTCGAGAAGAACACTGCTATGTGGGACTCAGCAGGCTGACGTAGCGGTAACGCTGAAGACTCGTATTCGAGATGTTCTTTGTTCGAATCTCGGCCCGGGACGCCGACTAATTTGACTGAAATTCTTCTTGGTTTTCCTCAGATG
The DNA here is from genome assembly GCF_002891405.2 of Cryptotermes secundus. Lineage (NCBI taxonomy): Eukaryota > Metazoa > Arthropoda > Insecta > Blattodea > Kalotermitidae > Cryptotermes > Cryptotermes secundus. The sequence goes on along the minus strand of NW_019740656.1, from coordinate 902,025 downwards.
CCTGGATAATACCTCAACTAGGCCAGACGACTACCTTCCAGATCCCTTCCAATTCATCAAACACTGATCATTCTACCATTTGACGCTTTGTAGTGCAGATACTGACAGCCCTGATCATCTCACTTCTCGTACAGAACGTATTGTGACATGTAGAACCGTTGCTGGGCAACGACTCGGTAAACACGTTCCCGCGGCAACGAATTCGCAGGCAACAATCAGATAACTTCCGTTGTATGCAACGGAGATGAAAATACAACAATAGAGGAAGATATGGTTTCTATGTGGTTCGCATATATCCATTTCTGGGTAACGGATGTGTTTTCTATAGGTCCGCCTCGAGGCTACATAAGTAGTCCAGTTGTAGAACGAGAATGGAGCGATACCTCGGCAGTCAAGGTAGGAGGGTTCGGCTGAGAGTTATTGCAATTGGTTGTGACTGAGAAAGATTGTACAAGGTGTTAATAAACCCAATCATCGAATCCAAAACCCGCTATCATTAGTCATGGAGCCATGAACACGCGACAGTATTTCGTTGTCGCCCCAACATGAGTTACGCATTTAAAATAGGAATTACATGAAATGTGTACATTCTTACATGATATATTTAGGTAAGTGAGAATTCCACTCGTGGAGGCGGGGTCGAATACCTCTACCGTAGCCCCGCGAGGCGTAGGTGGCGACGAAAACGGAACCCGGTACCTGGGGGTATAACTGGGCCGCCCTGTCACTGGGGGACATAAATACCTGGCCCTCCAGGTTGGGGGTTGAACGCAAGGCTGATGATCAGGGCCCGGATTTTGATGACATGTCAACTTTTTTCCTTGTATTCTATGCGATGCTCTTAAATATATAAATCTCGGATATGAGCTGCTGGTTACAGAAATGTAAATTTTATAGGTAATTTTTTGTCATTTTTAGGTTTAAGGTCATTTTTTCATTTTGGGGGCAATTTTTGGTAAATATTTGGACTATTAAGGGTACTTCTTGTCATTTTTGGCCATTTTAGGGAATTTTTCTTCATATGTTTTCTGAAATGTGAATAACATGGAAGCGAAATGTTCTTTCTTTTCTCCTTTGGGTCATTTTTCCGGATTTTTTCGGTATTTTTTTTTTTAATATTTTCAAGTCATCAAAATCCGGGCCCTGCTGATGACCTTGCTCTGTAGAAAAAATATTGCGAAATCCAAAGAAGGGGGACCCGGATCAAATCTGGCAGAATCTAGGGCTCAGAAAGGACTCAAAAAGGGCTGTTTTGTCGGTGGTGGTGGTGGTGATGATGATGATGATGATGAGTGAGAACTGTTCTCTCCCAAATCATTATAACGATTGACGACTGGTCAGACTTTTACCACAGCGACCGTTTTGCAGAAGTTCTCATGAGCAAGAGTGTTGAAGCAGTGTCCAGCTACACTACAGGCAACATGGAAGTTTAAAGAGATCAGTTCTAAAGGGCCCACAATGTTAAATATTCTTTTTGTTCTGCATGACATACCAATCTTGTCCAAGGTGTATAGTTTTTTTCTGGGTTCCTGATTCTTGTTTCTAGATATTTTGTATGGCATCTTTTATGGGGGATCAGCCCATTACAAAGCCTCTACCTACACAAACACGGATAAAACACAGATACACGTATATGTCCTGAGTAAGATTCGAACCTATATACCATTGTTCAAGCGGTACAATACAGGAATCCGTTTATCCTCTATGTTATACGCCCTGTTTCGTCACGTAACTTTCTCTTTGCAATGCAATTGAGACTTGATAATGGAGGTTGGTTCAGTCGGTGGAAACAAGGGAAACTGCCTGGACAGTTCAGAATATCATACCGTGACACGATCTCCAATCTTATTGGAGCAGGTCTACTTCGATTTAGTTTGTCACTTTTACCTGCATGACTCACTGACCAACGAATTGTCTCACTTCCGTAGTTCTTAATCCTGTTCCTGGGTTGTTACACCGTGTGGTTGTGGGCGATTTTCGGATCTGCGTACTACCTTCTTCTTCAGGGTATATGTCTTCGAAATGTGAGCAACATCGCCCACAACCACACGGTGTAACTGCCCAAGAACAGAATTAATATCAACATGCAACCACCGTGAAATCCTAAAGTCAGTAATTGCGACTCAGCTAACTAGATTAATAATTATCTAATTATCCGACTGACAAGAGTAACTAAAAGGCTGAATATATAGCTAACTACAAAACTATTTTTTATTGCTAGTGGGGTGGGACTGCGGCCACTTCTGGCCTATTGTACCAGCCCCAGATGATAGGTGAGGGTGATTGTGGAGCAATTGGTGGAATGAAGATTGGCAGGGGAATCAGAAGTACTCGGAGAAAACCTGCCCCAGCGCCACTTTCTCCACCACAAATCCCACTTGACCAGACCCGGGATCGAACCCGGGCCGCCGCGGTGGAAAGCCAGCGACTAGCCGCCTGAGCTATGGCGCGGCCTAACTACAGAACTAAGTCTAACTCACTCGTGGGGCTGAGCCGCCAATTGTGCAGCCACTCAAGAACGTCCCAGCATTTTATGGAACCCGAAGGTTCATTACCGTGTTCACAAGAGCCCTCCACTGGTCCCTATCCTGAGCCAGATCAAACCAGTCAGCGTCACCCCATCCTATGTCTCTTAAGATCGATTTTAATATCGTCCACCCACCTACGCCTTTGTCTTCCCAGTGGTTTTTTTGTTCTTGCTTTCCCATCAAAATCATGTATGCAGCTCTCTTCTTCCCAAGCGTGCTACAGATCCTGCCTATCTCATTCTCCGTGACTTGATCATTCTAATTGTATTTGAAAGGAGTCCATTCTGCAGAGCTAGATGTAGGATTTAGTTAATGAAATTATTTTTAAATTATTATCATTATTTAAATAATACTATTAGAAGCAGGGATAGCGCAGTCAGTAGAACGACGGGCTACGGGCTGGACGACGGAGCGGTCGGAGTTCGAGTCTCGGCATGATCATGAAATTTTTCTTCACGCCGTCCAGAACGGCTCTGGAGCCCACACAGCCTCCTATCCAATGGGTACCGAGGACTCTATCCCTAGGGTTAAAGTGGCCGGGGCGTGAAGCTGACCACTCACCTCCAGCTAGTGTCGAGGTAAAAAATGTGGATCTATACATCCGCTCCTCATACGCCTTCATGGCGTAGTGCTTAATTAGTGAAGCACAGGGACTTTTTTTTCCCCCTTGGCATTACAGCCCCAGTGGGCCTAGGCCTACGTCTATGAACTCCGTTCACTTCGGTTTTTCTCGATCTTACACATTCGGTAGGACTCCTTGGGCTTGTCGCAAGGCCTCTACCTGTACACAAACACAGAAAAACGCACAGACACACACAAACTAAACATCCATGCCCTGAGTGGGATTCGAACCCACGATCCCGGCTTCCGAGCGGGTGAAGACAGTGCATGCCTTAGACCGCTCGGCTACCATTACCGGCACAGGGACGTTTTACCTTTATTTAAATGATATGAATTGCCCTTTTTTAAAGTTGTTTCCCTTCCTGGGCTGTTGCTCGTACAAGCAAACGGTGCAACAACCCAGGAAGGGAAACAACAACAACAGCCACTGTGAAAGCCTATAATTGTAATTCCTTGTTTCTGTCTTTTGCTTGTATTTATCCCTTTCCTTTAACCTTGCTTCGTAATTTGGCCATGTTGATGCGGAGTTAGCACTCGTAAATAAGTAAAGTCAATTGAATTGAAATACGTATATTTCTGGTCGATTGTCGTCACTTGTTTCTTAATCGAATAAGTTTAGGGTCGAGTCCTGTGGCTAGTATTGTTATTATCGATGTAGGCTAAACGAGAATCGATAGCTTCAACTGCAGGCGATGATTCTCGATATTGAAACATGTTAGCATTTTCCTTGCCCTATCTGTTAACATCGAAACGTGTATACACGTGTGTACATGTACATGTGAAAGGAAGAGGTGTTTTCCTATGCATACAGCATGAAGAGTAATGACTCATTTAGCAAGAGGGGACATTTACATACCGATCAAAGCAGTCACGACAGTTTGGCTACGTGATGTTAACGATTATAATTCTTGTAGTCTTAAGATCGAATCCCTATGTAGAAATTCGTGTTTGTTTATTTTCCATAATCACTTCTATACATCTCAGCAGGTTACGAGATAAAATAAAATATACTGAAATATCACACTGCACAGTTAGCAGTAGGACATCTGCAGGATGACGCCCTCAATTACTGGCTCAAACATGTAACATGATGGTATTCATCACCAGTGGCGGCTCGTAAATTTCAAAGATTTCTTTATACATGGATCATTCGTAGGCATTTTAAAGACACTATTTTATTACAGAAGTGAATGAGATAAATGAATTTTGAACACGTAAAAGGTGAAGTTGTCCCTGTAAGTAAGCATCACGCCATGGAGGCGTATGGACGAGTGGAGGTATAGTTCCACCATTCTCGATCTCGGCATTAGATAGAGGTGAGGAGTTAGCATCACGTCCCGGTCGCATTGGCGCCGGAAACCATTGGATAGAAGGCTGGGTGGCCATCAGATCCTGTCTTGAACCTGTAGCTCCGGCCGTCTACCTCGTCTCCCGTCACTATACTGGCTGAGCTGTTTGGGCTATATAAAGGCTGACAAATGTGGTCGTGGCCTGTTTCAAGTCACTATCCCTTCATTCTCAGAAGGTACTGGAGAAGCCATGACACCATGAAGCCATGCGTTGAGATTCGGTGCAAGCGAAGGTGAAGTTGGTCCAGTGTTTAAATAAGCATTAATCCCAGCAACAGATGAACGTGAGTGGTCAGCTTCAAGCTCCACTCGGATTAGCCCCGAAGAAATATTCGCGGCCCCAGAGCTAGACTGGACTGTGTGTAAAGAGAAAATCTCTTGCCCATGTCGAGAATAGAAGGCCGATCCTTTGGTTGTGCTCGATCCCTATAAGGAACATGTAACTGATTGTTTTAAAATTAGTCCTGAATTGTAATAAACCAGAAAAATATATTTTTATTTTTAAACTGCGGTTTGATATAGGTCTTCTTGCGATCTCAGAGGACGTCCTTACCTTCATTATCTGACGGATGGCGTTAATCGCCAACCGGCCTCTGCGTATCATTAGATAACAGTGTCATACTTCGCATTTTACTTTCGTATATAAACATAGGTCAAGGAACGTAGCGCCCACACAAGAATCGAACCTTGAGAAAAGCCTTTTTAAATAGGTCGAAAATTGAAAGCGTATTACACTATTAAAATAGTGTCGGCTTTCCGTTGAGAATTTATATGGGCATGCTGTAATCACTAGCCGCCACTGACGTAGGTTCCTCAAGTAAATGAAGGTCACGTGTTCGGCGACGACAGGAGTATTATTATAGACCTGGATAATTGGAATAAAGATGCTCCATTTCAAGATGATTCACGCGTGAGTTGCTTCACGGAGAGCCCTGCTAGCAGACACTTGTGCGCTGTTATATCGGCGAGGGTCAGGAACGGGGAGAAACAGACAGGGTGTGTGCGCCTGGCAAAATTGTTCTCTGAACACGATTTGAGGCTCTCGCAGCGGTGATTATGATCGGTCTTCTGGGATGTGACGCCCTGCAGTCTTATTAGTCGATACCAACATTTCGATGGAATATATTGCCTCCTTCTTGAGGACAGAAATATCTTAACGCCGGCGATCATTCATATTATGGTGGTCTAGATAAAACTCCACGTAGTAGGGTAAGTACTTGAGTTTCGGAGATGCGTACTGGCTCCATTTTTAGTGTAGATGCCAATGTAAGAAAGTGTCAGGTTATATATACATATGGATGGGGGGAAAATGGGGGACTTGGAGGACAGTAGTGGCCCATCCCGTTGTTCACCCCTGTCTTCCGTGACCAATCTTTTCTCCGACGCTTACTACATAAATTTCCAAATTTGTATCATCCACCCTGAAGATGGAGGCAGTATTTTTTCTGAAACGTTAGTACTCGCCTACACGGTGTGTCATCGTTGTCGTCATATTTTGAAATCTTATAGGAAGTCGGTACTTTCATTCGAAACATTGATATAAACCTACCAGACTAGACGGTGTTATAACAAGAAGGCAACACAATATGAGTGTGGTATGGTATTTCAATGCAAAATATTTTAGCCCGCAGTAAAATCACACACGTCTTTCATGCGAAAGTTATGAGGATCTAATAGAAAGAATTCTCACAAACCTCAAATGGCACTTGTAAATTTAGTCATAGAGTAAGTAGGGAATGCTGGGCAAAATTACGAATGTTGATTATATGTGGCTACCTCACATTCAGGGTAATTTTCTCGGCAATTGTGCATCTAGGAAAGAGCGGGCCTATCTCGTGCGTAATTTATATGCAAATAGTGCAAAATGCTAATATTTAGTACGAGTGTCTGTCACGTTTATAGAAGTGTAAAGCTATGTTTAGCAGAGTAATGTATTCCACGATTACTTCCTCCAATTTCCCCCCGGTTCTTCAAAAGAAATAAAGAATTATAGTTTTATTTTGATATCACTTGGAAACCCTCCGGCAGAATGTTCTCCGATATACTTACTTCTCCAAAAACAAAGAGGCCAAATTTGAAATATGTTTCACGTGACATAAGCCATTGTTCCACTGAAATAACTTACTACAGATTTCACGAACCGACCGCGTATTTTATCATTTTTTTCTTTTACCCAGAATTCATGAAGGAATAAAGAATCGTAACTAACTCCACAGCAGACTCCTCGAGAAGCTGATAGTGGCTCATTTTCTCAAGAAATCTTCATCATTTTATGGAATCCTAAGATTTATTACCTAAAATTTATTATTGTTATTATCTCATTACTGATCCCTAATTTTGAGCCAGCCGAATCCAGTCCATATTCTCCCTTAAAATTATTCTTCCATTTACGCCTTGGTCTTTTTTCTTCAGTTTTTTCTTCCATTTAGGTTTTCTTACGGAGTTTTGTATGCGCTACTCTACCATACCTGCTACATGACCTGCCTATTATATTCTCTTTGACACAATCATCCTAGCAATATTTTGTGAAAAATACAAATTACGAAACTTTGAAAATCTTCCAGCCTCCTGTCGCTTCCTTCCTTTTAGACTCAAATATTCTCCTCAGCACCATGTCCTTAAGCATCCTCAGTCTATGTCTTTTCCTTGATGTCCGAGACAAAATTTCGCGTCCATACCAAACAGAAGGTAAACTATATATATAGTTTTGTATCTTAATCATCACATTTTGAGATAAAAGTTGAGAAGAGTTATATTTTCTCGGATATAAAGCCATTTAGTTCATTGAAGGTCAACGGATGTTTCGGGCGAACATGTTACCTCCACCTTCAGGGTAGAAGAAGGCAAGCAAGAAACCAGTAGAGTAGCTGAAACTAGCAACTGGTCTCTTGCTTGGATTATTCTTCGACCCTGAAAAAGGAGCGACATGCTTATCCGAAACTTCGGTCGACTTTCAACCGACTATTGGGCGGCATATCCCAGAATTCTTCATAACCACCGCTGTGAGAACCTCAAATCCCGCTCGGGAATTCAGAGGACTTTAAACTGGATGAGAGCGGGGGTTTCCCCAGCGTAAGCTGCCCTTAATTCCTTCGTACGCGACGTTTGATTTGTTACTGGGCCAATTAAAAAAAAAGTAAAGCTATCCCTGTAACTGGCCGTGGAGGCCCACAGGGTTGTGAGATGTTGAGGATCCCACATTTTCTAGACAATCGGCTCATAGATGGCGGCAAGGTTGTCAGCCTTAGGCGCCGGCCACCCTTTACCCGCAAGAACATTCCTAGTACTCTGTTAGAGGCTGAGTCGACCCTAGGGCCATAGTGCGGCTGGAAGGATTAGGTCAATTGAAAAACATCCAATGACCTCATCGGGACTTGAACCCGCGACCTTCCGGCCTCTAGCATAGTGCCACAAGCAACTACACTACCGCGTGCCAAAGTAAAAATAAAAATGCAACAGAATTAATTTATTTATCTGGAAGATATTTTTATTATGCCAGAAATATGAGAGTGTAGAGAAATGTCAATATTTCACGTTAATTTTACTGGATTTCCTTAAAATACGAGTAGCCAACTATGGCCCTGGAGTCGACTCAGCCTGTAACAGAAATGAGTACCAGGAATGTTCCTGGGGGTAAAGGGAGAACGGCGGGTAAGGCTGACAACCTTATCGCCATCTGTGAGCCGATTGTCAAGAGAAACTGTGGGAACCTCGACGTCTCACAACCCTACGGGCCTCCACGGCCTGTTACAGGGATAGATTTACATTTTTCCCAAGTAATTACCAGCTAACCAACGTAATGTGAGCAATATTTCCCTGGGTTTTCTTTTGTGAACAAGATAATGAACTAGAAGCTCCACGAAAGCGAAGAGCTTGCCATCAAGCTGTGTAGCTTTCAGGTATTGACCGTGGACCCTTCAGCTGTGAAGTCAGAAACTTGGCTTCAAATTGATTAACATACTTGTAAGCTTACATGTTCACACCAAGAGCCCTGCGCATCCCCACGGCGAGCTAGATGATGCTGCTATTCACACTGCACATGAATATGTATATTAAAACAATATCTTCTCCTTGTACTTGCTGGGCTCAGAAGTTAAATTTGTCTTCTTTCCATCTACACCTTCGTTTTCCTATATATCTCTTTCCCCTTTCTACATCTTATTTTTGTGACTATCTTGCGGCATAGTGTCTACATGCTGTTTCCAATTTAATATGTCAAACGATGAAGGAGAGAGAGAGAGAGATAAGAGATGGTGAAGGGGGGAGCAGTGAGAGACAAACATCTCACTGGGGAGAGGGCACATATATTTTTTCCTTCTTTTAGTTCCCAGGCAGCGTCTGCTTGTCCTTCTGCTAAAGGTACGTTGTGGATAGGGTAAAGCGTTGGGAAGTGAAGACGGTAAAACTTTGTGGAGCGAAATTGTTATGGGTACAGCGTAGTTGGTTGGGGCGCTATGTTACAAGCCGGAAGATCGCGGGTTCGATTCTCTATGAGGTCACTGGATTTTTCAGTTGACCTAATCCTTCCAGCCGCATTATGGCCCTGAGGTCGACTCAGCCTCTAACAGAAATGAGTACCAGAAATGTTCTTAGAATAGGAAACAGTTTTTATTGCTGAGGTTTGTTTACTGGCCCGTTGCTTAGCAACGCTCTGGCCATCTACGTTACAGTATTAACCTCAGTTTCCTTGTGTCACTGCTGCTGTCAGAAGCGCAGACTGGCGGTTAGGATTGCAGCTGACTGTGAGATCAGCAAGCGACATGTCTCAACATGGAACAGCTACCTTGCCGAATGTTCGGAACACATTTTGAACTTGTGATGACCAGGTTGGGTAACGCGAGGAACACGGGGGAGGGCCTGAAATTGTTTCCTTGTGAGAAAAACAAAGAGATGAGGTGAAAGTCAAATTTTTTGCTCCGCCTGATTTAAGGCTTATCGCCATAGATGGCTGGTAATAAAAATGGAAATCAGTGTAACTACCGGCAGCGTACAGATGTTCCTAATGCAATAGCGGCACAAGGCACACTCTGAATGTACTGTCTGTGCACCGTCGAAATTGAGGGCGACTGATGATTTGGAAACGGTTTAATAAAAAGAGGTCCAGATTTTATCTAATATCCTCGACTTTTCTTGAATAGCATGAAGAAAATAGCGTAAAATCTCAGTGAGGGTATGAACAGTTGTATCTCCTGGGATAAAACGCTATGCATTCCGTTTAAAATCGACTGATGTTTCGGAGGAACATTCTGCCTCCATCTTCAGGGTATAATAATCGAAGGAAGAAACCATCATGAAGCAGTTAAGCAGCAGGGCGTACTGGTTTCTTGCGTGGTTCATGCTTCCACCCTGAAGATGGAGACGACATATTCCTCCGTAACGTCGGTTCACTTCCGGAGGTCTACATAGCGCTATATCGCAGAACATACAACTCTTCATAACCACCGGTGTGAGAGTCTAGAACCCTACTCAGTCAAGAGGTTTGGTATCCAAACCCAGAGTAGAACCGAGGGCATGCGGAACATGAGTACAGGGCGCTACCGCAGCGCTAACCTGCCCGGCGGTTCACACTTTCATTTCAAATTAAGCCCTACTTTGTGCGACTTGAGGTATCGCCATGGTGACTGTGAAGTCTACTGCCTACCGGAATGTGGGGCCGTACATTCTGGTAGAAGTTTACGTACGTTTTGGGGGACAGTACTGCATCTATCTTCATGGTGGAAGGTATTACAAATGTTACCGCAGGAGCTCTTCTACACTGACGATAGAGGTAAAATGTCCTTCCGAATCGACGGGTAAAGATCTACCAGACTACACGGCGTCATATTCTAGAACCTCTTAATTTTGTAAGGGGCCAATTTATTAAAATTTAAATGGGAAAATTACACAAATAGAAAGAAAAGTGGGGAAGAAGGAAACAGAAAATGAAAAGAATGAAGGACGGGAGAAAAGAAGAGAGATAAGAGAATGGGAGAGGAAATGAATGAAGAAATAAGAGATGAAAGGAAATGTTGAAAAATACGTGTAAACAAAAACAGAAAGAATTGAAAAAACCAACGAATGGGAGGAAGAGAAGTAAACGTGGCAGAAACAGAGAGGAATAAGGATGGCAATGGGAAAAAGTAAAGAAAGGAAGAAGAACCAATAAAGCTAAATACACGAATAAGAAAAAGGCAGACGGCGATAAAGGAAGAAAGAAAGCAATCTTAAGAAGCGAGGAAAATAACAAAGAAGAAATGGAGTGTGTAGAGGGAGAACACGGAACGTCGCCTGTGTGTCAAGCAGCGCGATCTGACGTGCTGTCTCGGAAACGAGATAGCCCGCTTGTCCTTTAACCTCTCAGAAATGCGAGAGTCACAGATCCTGTATCCAAAAGCAGTGATGTATGGATTGTCTGCACTGTACAGCATGTATGATTTATCTCGAAGAGATGTTCCTCGTTTGTCCCACGTCGAAGTGAAACCGCCCAGTTGCTTCAGAAACACTTGAAGCTGTATCCCTTCGTAGCCTCGACAAGAAGAAGAAAGTAGAGTGACTACGGAGACTCTACGCTTTTGCGCGAGAAAACCGATAAAAAATTTTCCGGTTCTCAAGGTTCCAGACGGAGAAATAGAGAAATTTATTTGAGGGGGGGGGGAGACATACCAAGCTAACCGCCTGGTAAGTCGATTTCGAGCATGGAAATTTCCCACGACCTGAACAGTACTCACTAGCCTGGATGTACATAATTATTTATTCCCGTAGAATATGAGCTTCCACCCTGATGATGGAGGCGACATGTTCCGCGGAAAAGTCAGCTGACTTTCGATGGAATATCTCGAAAGATAAAACTAGTGTCGACTCCTGTTAGGCAGTACGTTTTGTGATCCACTGAATGAAAGGGGCGCGGAATTTTAATTTTCTGCTTAACTAGGAGTTGAGGAATTTGGAGGCCTCCAAAGGCAAGATTTAATTGTGATTCATTTTAACCGGAAGAGCTACATGAAACGTGCGTAGCAATATCTCTTTGTAATTAAAAATTCCTTTCTTTTCACGTCGAAAACACACCGCACTTAATTTTCAAAAATATATGTTAATGACGTTTAAGATAATAATGCCTGTTTATTGTAAGAATCTTACTGCCACGTGACTGAGTGACCATAGATGGGGTTTGGATTTGTATTCGGATTTATTGGGCTCTTAACTCTTGACTGCACATTACAAATCACTATCGCACAAAAACTAGTTTTCTCAGTCACGGTCTTCACTGCGCTGCTTGGTAGCGGCTTCCAACAGTGGACGTTCCCCTGCTCCCGGGCTCACGTCCTCGCAGGCTGGCGGCCATCTCACACCATCCTCCGACTCTTCTCAATGACGTTTCAAGACTCTCTCGTAGTCAAGTCAAAGTCAAAGTCAAAGTCACATAGCTACTAACAGTTAGTCAATCAGTAAGCAAGTCTTGGCGTCGGGCCGCGCCACAGCTCAAGCGGTTAGTCATTGGCTCCCCACCGCGGCGGCCCGGGTTCGATCCCGGGGTCTGGTCAAGTGGGATTTGTGGTGGACAAAGTGGCGCTGGGGCGGGTTTTCTCCTAGTACTTCAGGTTTTCCTGCCAATCTGAATTCCATCAAATTCTCCATCATCATAATCACCCGGGGCAGGCTACAATAGGCCAATCAATGGCCGCCGTGCCGAGTGGACCCAGTTGGACTCCCCCCCCCCCACTAAGCGAATTAAAAAAAAAGTTTTGGCGTCTAGCCCCATCTGGGGCTCATGACCAGACATTTATTACTGTTGTATTACGGTCTTGTTCTTGTGGGGTGCCCTCTCTGACGAGAGTTGGAGTCATTGTCTGCAGTAGTAAGTCTTTTGTCATAATGTAAAAGATATTTACATTTTACATGTTAAAGATATGTATATACAATGCACACAGGGCCTACGTCTGTCCAGGATCAGTACAGCAGATTTTGCCCTATTTCTAGTAGCTTCCGTTACAACGGCAGTCTAGTCACATTAACGGTCGTATGCTTGACCGCCGCAAAGTTTAAGCCTCCTATACTTTCTGTGTCGGGCTTCGCCTTGTCCAATATTGCGAACATTTTCGTCATCGTGATTTTTGTTACTCAGACAGTTGGGGGATTGATGATATCGGGCGCCATCTTTAACGAGATGAAGGATCTATCGATTACAATTGCTGCTGGTCCTCACCAGCGCGGTCATTGTCGTGTCCTAGTGCCGCTGCACTCATGACCATATTTTACTGTCTCAGATTCGAGACTCCCCCAACCTGGAGAGCCAGGTCCCCGTATTTATATGCCCCAACAACAGGGTGGCCGAGTTATAACTCGCAGGGTTACGGTGGAGGTATTCAAACCCGCCTATGGAACTATGGATGTCATCTAATATATAAGCATTCAGTTCGTACCTCGCAGGAAACGCATACGTCTCCACTACAAAGCCCAGCCGGTTAATCCTGTTTAGGGAAATAATCGGCCGCTTACTGTGAGAACCATATGAAACACACAAATACACCCCGTGGGCAGATTTCTTTTTCACCATTAGCGCTGCAGCCTTCATTTGGGCCTAGGCCTACCTCCATGAAACTCTCCGTGGGCAGATTTTACCACATATAAATACAAATTATAACGCTGTCATGAAGAAAAGGAAATGTTGGACGCCCCTCACGATTCACATCGTGAGTGAAGGAGGTACAAGGACAGGAAGCCAAGGCAATCGGCGCACATCACACGTACACAGTGTCACGCGGGCCATGGCAGAATCGCAATTTCCATTAAATGTGAGTCAGAACGCAGGCCCACGCACACCGGGTTGCTCGGTAGAAGATCCAACTTGAATGTTCCACAACAGATCATTAGCGCATGTAATACTAATACTGACTGGTGTGTTTAAGTACCTACTTTCATAATGATATATTCCACGCCCAGGTAAGAGTCGAAGTTGTCCCGGTACTTAATCAGGCACGACCCCTTGAAGACGTATGGGGGAATGGAAATATAGCTCCACGCATTCGTAACCTCGCCATTAGTTGGAGGTTAATAACCAGTTTCATGGCCTTGTTGTTTTAACCCTGGGAAAATGGTCCTTTCTATCCACAGGATATTAGGTTGGGCGTGTACCAGAGGCGTTTTGTAGAGAGAAATATCTATCCCTGCTGACAATCGACCCCCGAGACCCCTTGAATATGTAACCCAGGTCTCGTAAGCTAATTTTGCAAGCATTTCGTGTATTACCGTTAGGTTAGCTTGCTCAATAATGAGTGTTGTATAGTGAGGCGACCGTAAATGCTGTTTAGGGAAACAGCCTCTGTTTATTGTAAGAACCACACGAACACACAAATACACTCTGTGGGCAGAAAACTCAGCCCGTACCTCACAGGAAACCCATTGCGTCTCCGCTACAAAGCCCAACCGGTTAACGCTGTTTAGGGAAACAGCCTCTGTTTATTGTAAGAATCACACGAACACACAAATTCACTCTGTGGGCAGAAAACTCAGTCCGTGCCTCACCGGTTAATGCTGTTTAGGGAAACAGTCGCTGTTTATTGTGAGAACCACACGAACACACAAATACACTCTGTGGGCAGAAAACTCAGCCCGTACCTCACAGGAAACCCATTATGTTTCCGCTACAAAGCCCAACCGGTTAATGCTGTTTAGGGAAACAGTCGCTGTTTATTGTGAGAACCACACGAACACACAAATACACTCTGTGGGCAGAAAACTCAGACCGTACCTCACAGGAAACCCATTGCGTCTCCGCTACAAAGCCCAACCGGTTAGCGCTGTTTAGGGAAACAGCCTCTGTTTATTGTAAGAACCACACGAACACACAAATACACTGTGGGCAGAATTCAGAGTTTCAGTATGTTAAATTAAGTTGTACATGCAATAACTACTGGGCGATAGACAATGAAAACGAATTAGCCCTCTTTTGCTTACTACTGCACTCTCCGCACAATATGCAAGACAAAATTCTTGGGAATGAAAATGCTTGGAGCAGAGTGTTCTTGCGGCCTTGAAGACGTGACGGATGGAATTATATTTTTCTTGAAGAAACGCCATTATATTTCTGTAGGTTTATATAAATACTTTTGTCAAATTTATTCTCAAGCGAAACCAACAGCAGCTGGTGGTTTCGGCAAAAGAAAAGTTTCTCGAAATAGAACGCTAGCTGGAAGTTTGTATAATAGAATTACATGCCCTTTCATGATCGCTGGAGGAGAAAATTAGCAGTTTGTGATGCAAGGATGTTCTGTTTTACGAGTCATGTAGAATCGTAACTTTAAGAGTTCTGAATCCTTCACTCGTTCAAAGATGGCGTTTCCTTACGTCTGCATTTTTTCGTTTGGTTATGTCGAGAATATACAGCGTCAATGGTAGGATGGTTAGTGAAACTGAAGCAGCTATCTATCTGTCTATCTGTCTCTCTGTATGTCTGTGTATAGTTCTACAGCCCTTGTGGGCCTTGCCCGCTTTTCCTGTTTCTTAACCCTATACACAGTCGGTAAGACCCCTGGGATTCGAAGTCAAGTCCCGATTGTTCCAGCGTGCGAAGACGGCTCATGCCTTAGACTGCCCGGCCACAGCGATCGGCAAGTGAAGCAACTGGTGGATGAGAATTGGCAAGGGAAACTGAAGTACTTGGGGAAAACCCGCCCCAGTGCCTCCTTGTGCACTACAAATCCCACATGTCCTGACCTGGAATCGAACCCGGGCCCCCAGGTTGGGAGGCTGAGCTGTGACACGGCCCCTCAAGTTTATTATATAGTATATATCTGGAACACATAACAGGATGCAGCCAATGAAGGTATATTGTTGTGCTGACGGCTGACATAATTCCTGTATATCAGCCATTTGTTTTCATATAGCCTACATGTACACTAAGTACAGTTGTACTCTTAGCCACATCTAATTAGCATAATGATGTCAAGGAATATGAGATGGGCAGGGCAAGTCGCATGCATCGGGATAAGAGAAATGCATGCAGCGCTTTTATGGGAAATCCAGAAGGAAAAAGATAACTAAGAAGACCTAGACGCAAGTTGCGGATAATATTAAGTAATCAAAACTTAACAGCGTGCTTATGAGGACCCCAAATTTCGTCTTTAAATTGTGCCACTTTCACTTGACCACAAAATCAAAATCTCGCACCCCTTAAATGTAGAATTTACTATCTGACGTGAATCAGTGAATTCGTTCATGAAAACCCAGGCTAGTGAGCACTGCACAGATCCTTGATAACTTCCATGTTCGTAACCGTAGAGCCAGGCCGTAGTGTCTCTCTCTCTCGTTCATTCATGATATAAAAGTTTATTATTTTTTAAATCAGTATATTCTACTTGCTGTATTCATTCTTTATGTACAGGGAGGCCCAAAAGTCTGTTATTCGTTTAGTATTACATACACAACAGTAAGCGTGAAACTCCTTCATTACTCACAAAATTTTGAATAATTTTTCGAAATGAGATCCTCCTTGTCCAATGGGCGACTCATAGCGCTGTGTTGCCGTTCTACAAGTTGACTGGCCAGCTTAATTCCCCTTACTGCCAGAGAATTACTTAGGTTAACTAACATCTGGGCCGCCCTGAGGCATATGAAATTTTATTTCCACTTGATTTATACAGTCACTTTTAAATAACACACATTAAACAATACAGTATTCTGGGATTTCATAACTTGTAATCTTCTCCAAGTATAATTAGAATGATCAAGTCAAGGAAGATGGGGTGGCAGGGCATGTATCACGAACGGGGGAGACGAGGAATGCATATAGGATTTTTGTGGGAAAGCCAGAAGGAAAGCGACCACTCGGAAGACCAAGTTGTGGGTGTGTGGACAATATTAAAGTGGATCTTAGAGATATAGGATGGGATGGTATGGATTGGATTAATCTGGCTCATGACAGGGACAAGTGGAGGGCTCTTATGAACACTTCGGGTTCCATAAAATGCTGGGAAATTCTTGAGTAGCTGCAGAATTGGCTGCTCCTCCAGAAGGGCTCAGCTCCATAAGTAAGTAAGTATTGGGATAGGAGGCCATGTAATCCAGTATAAATTCACCGACGTTTCGAAGAGAAACACTGCCTCCCTCTTCACGGTCTAAGAGAAAGCCGAAGAAGTAACAAGCAAGAAACATAGGTAATTTGTACTGAGTCACATCCCTATAATCTTCGATGTCAGAATCTCTGATCAAAGATAATAAATATTTTATGTAATTGTTTACATAATGTACTTGATTCTGTAATCAAAGGTTATGATTTGGATCATGTTGCTGATGGCGGAAGAAAGGCATGCGCTTACAATGTTTAGAACAGTTTGCCGACGGAATATGTTACAGGTGAACTTTCAAAATGCTAAGTGACTTGCGTGTTATGAAACAGCTTTGAATTCCTTCATGATCGCTGTTACAGACGACCTGAAATATCCCAAGTGACAACTTCCTCATGGAGTAGCCGGGTCAGGCATTATGAATCAAAGGCCTCAGTCAGTACTTATAAAAAGTTCTTCGTGTTCCATTCAGAAGGAACTCTCCAAAGAATGGCTATTGTACTCTGGTATAAATAAGAATTTCAAAGAGACATTTGAACTATGCAAACCATTTTGGCTTGGGGCATGCTGTTGGGTTCAAAAGGTCCCTTTCGGCATGAATAAACGCCCAGTTCGGTGAATATCTTTGTAAGAGGTTAGATCTTCATACATTCATTGCGATAATTAATAGCTTTCATAAAATATATTACTAAGTAATAGTGTATGTATTTATTGCTGACGTTGTGTTATGTACACACAAGGCATACTCATACAATATGCAATTAAATGAAATGTGGGCCGATGCGGTTCGCTACACAAACAGAAAATATGCAGGAAACAATACTCGTGAAGTGAGTCGTCTTCTGCGATGTGACGCCGTGTAGTCCTGTAGAAGTCGGCGCGAAATTTCAAATGAAGGTACCGTCTCCTTCCTCAGTATTGAATGGAATGCTAAGCGAGAAAGCTGCAGTAGACTTCTACCGGACTGCACGGCGTTACGTGAGAACCTCGGATCCAACTAGAATACAGGTATAGGCTGTATTCTCTGTGAAAGGTAATGTTATTAGTGCTTCGCCTGAGTACTATGCCTCCACTTCCGGGTGAAAATGAGATAACTCACTTTCCTGATTTTTCGTACTGTGTTGCACCATACAGTAAACCGTCGCTAATCCGGAGTAATTGGGGGCACGGATCATCCGTGTTACTGAAGCAAAAGATTGCCCTAAAATGAAAAAAAAAAATAGAAAACAAATAAATGGAAAATTTAATAATATAGGTTGTGCTCATCAAGTCAAGGAGGATCAGGTGGGCAGGGCATGTAGCACGAATGGGAGAGAAGAGGAATGCATATAGGATTTTTGTGGGAAAACCAGAAGGAAAGAGACCACTGGGAAGGCCAAGGCGTAGGTGGGTGGATAATATTAAAATGGACCTTAGAGAAACAGGATAGGATGGTATGGATTGGATATATCTGGCTAAGGATAGGGGCCAGTGGAGGGCTTTTGTGAACACGGTAATGAACCTTTGGGTTCCATAAAATGCTGGGAAGTTCTTGAGTAGCTGCACAACTGGCGGATTCTCCTCAAGAAGGACTCAGCTCCATGAGTATTGCTATTTTTTTTTTATTGCTAGTGGGGTGGGACTAAGTCCCTTGTACTGCGGCCACTTCTGGCCTATTGTACCAGCCCCAGATGATAGGTGAGGGTGATTGTGGAGCAATTGGTGGAATGAAGATTGGCAAGGAAAACCGAGTACTCGGAGAAAACCTGCCCCAGCGTCACTTTGTCCACCACAAATCCCACTGGACCAGCCCCGGGATCGAACCCGGTCCGCCGCGGTGGGAAGCCAACGACTAGCCGCTTGAGCTATGGCGCGGCCAGCTCCATAAATAAGTAAGTAACAGGTTGTACTGGTGAAAGTAAATTTAAAAAATAATATTTAAAAACTATAAAGAGACAAGAAGCTGAAATCCAGGGTCTCCTTCATCCAGCTGAAGCCAATCTTGGATATTTTCTTGTGTGGTTTCAGAGTCTCCAGCTGCCCTCAACGCAGTCTTCTAAGAAGTGACGCCGTGTAGTCTGCTGAATCATTAACAGGGTTTCAATGGATCGTACTACCGCCATGTATGGGTTTCATACACCAACTCGGCTAAGAACACAAGGGAACTGAGTGCATATCCAGCAGCGAGCATCAGAAACGCTAATCTCATGTGAAGCAATGTGAAGACGAAGTACATGTGTTCACTTGCCTCATTCGCGTGTTCTCGTGACTTGTGGCAGTTTTCTAACCGTGTGTTCCACATTAGTTCTGACTTATATTTGTCGACAAGCCCGGATTCAAAACAACGGCGTAACAGGGCGTTCACTCGGTTCAGAAGGGGATTCCCCTTCGCAAAGTATATGGAAAGCCATGTCGTCACTACATGTTCGTCAACAGTACACACGTACTGTTTGTAGTTCCCGAATATCCCTTCTGTCGCCAAGAGATATTCCGTAAGCAGGGGAAGTCCTAGCGTTGCCACGTCACCGTGTCTTATCAGACGCATCAAACTGTGGGAATAATTCGGAGATATTTCACTGGGCATTTTTATTTTGTTGTAAGTCTCGTATGATGTGTAAAAAATCATTTGCTGCGCTAAATCAGGATTATATATTATTAAATTGGATTCGTTCATTTCTTTCAGTGTCGTGATCTGAGCTCCATATCCTGGCTGGGCGAGGTACGATATAAAATAGGACTGGAACACAGTGTTGATAGCAAAGCAGTACCACACGTAAGTCATGAACACCATTCTAAGTAAATGCGTTTGCGGTAACTTTGGGACGGACACACTTAAAAGAATTGCCCACGTCACTTGTAAACACTCCAGTAATGATAGATAAGCATTAGAATTAATTATAATAGACTGCCAAGGCGCGCGAGCCATAGCCCAAAAGGCTACAGACATCAGAATGAATACCAAAACAATTAGTAACCAAACATATGTCGTAAACATGGCTTTTATCTTTTCTAATCTGAGTGCGGGCTTAGGACAAGGCACAAACCATTCAGTGCTGGTAAACATGTACGGTATTGAGGGGTCACCCATAGAAGTGATAATAGGATCGAGCATTAGATTTCCTATCGCTATATCCGAAACGTCTTCATGTGTAACTTCAGAAATAGCTCTGGCGAACTGATCAAGCAGTTCTCCCTCAATGCCTGGCCGAAACTGGAGCGTCATGTTCATAGCTTCACTTAGAAGTAGAAGATATTCCATTTCGACTCCTCGATATTGTGTTCTCCCTGTGTCCGTGCTGTTTGGTATCATTATCACAGATGGAGGAAAATGTACAGTTGATATTATAACATTACATCCATTGAGATTCTGCAGAGATTTTGAAGGGGAATACCTAGCGTTTTTCACAAATATTCCCTTGTTTTCCTCAACAACCCATTTGTCAATGAGTACTACTTCATCCACATGACCGCACTGTTTTGATTCATAAGCAGACCACGTATACAAATTGAACACAGGACTTGACCTCTTTCTATATACGTTCACTGAAGTAGAGTTGGATGCATATCTGTGTTCACTTGGAGTTATGACCAGTGCGTCAGTAATTTTGTTACCTTTCCACATCAGCTTCACTATTTGCTTTGCGTAATTTCTTGGAGATAATTTCTCGTAACCAATGGCTACTATAATGAAAATTCCTCGTCTGTTAAATGACTCGAAATTTTCCTTGAGATTCTCCAACTGACTTCCCAGCGTATTATTAATATCTTTCTCTTCCTCAGGCCACACAAATATGACATATGTATGATGTTTGTGCGGAATGAAACTATTAACACTTTCGAGGTAAGCTCGCGAAATTAATACGGGCCACATCGTCCTTTTGTTTATGGCCTTAAGAAATGCACCCACCACTGTTAAGTAGCTGGTGTGGCGATTCAGGGGAGCAAGTGTCCGGTGATTGGTGATCTGTTCGTCGTTCGGCATTGACACAACCAAATTTTGTCCAGGTGATGAATGTTGAGTCAACACATTTTCCACGCATGACAGGAGTTGCTCTTCTTCTGAGGTCAGGAAAACGTTCGACGCCGTAAGGACTCCAAGCAGGGCCTCACAAAATATCAGGAAAAGTTTTCGTCTCATTATGGCCCAAATCGGCTCACAGGAGATGTCGCGAAAACTTCCGGTGCCGCTACGACTCAAGCAGTCTCCCACAAGTTATCAAGGGAACTTCCGGTGCCGCTACGACTGAAGCCCTCCCGCACAAGTTATCAGGGAACTTCTGGTGCCGCTACGACTCAAGCACTCCCGCACAAGTTATCAAGGGAACTTCTGGTGCCCCTACGACTCAAGCACTCCCGCACAAGTTATCAAGGGAACTTCTGGTGCCCCTACGACTCAAGCACTCCCGTAAAGTTATCAAGGGAATGCTCCACAAGCATCATCGGCAGCAGTTTCAATTTCTTGACTGAAACTCCCGCTGAATAGCCGTTATTTCTGAAAACTGTCACAGTTTATTTTAGAGCCATAAAATTACGGCGGATGAGAAGATAGGAATATAGAAATGCAGATATAATTTTACTGAAGAAGTCAGAACAGTTATATATCGCTATAAAGACACAGGCACATGTGAAAGGATAATATTAAAGTGGATTTTAAAGAAGTGAGATATAGATTGTACTAATCTGGCTGAAGTGAGAGTCCAGTATCGCGCTTTAATGAGAATGAGCCCAAGTCGGAGCGCCACACTTCAGTAGCCACTCTCGCGTCATGTTCTGAAGACACGCCGGAAGTTCCCATACGGCGGAAATGAAGATGCCAATTTGATATAGTACAGAGATAACGGGTTTATAGATGTCTATATTAAATTATTCATTAGAAGGATTACTGAATGCGTTGTTCTGTAATGCCATTAGCAGCTATGAGCATGCATGTATACGCACACCCACTTCCTATAAGCCGCATTATATTACGAACACAGATCATTGCAGACATATTTGTCACGTGTCCTGGTAACGCGATATGTAATTAGTGGCTTTCGGATTAGATACATCGATTTATTGGACAATTTCACCAGGCGGAACTACAGATAATTATAACGCACTCAAATTACTTTACCTATAGGACACAAAACAAGGTCTTCAACGTCTATTTGCTTGAATAAGGTCTGCCTCTCGAAAGCACGTTACTTCAATTCTGGCTTCTGGCTTCTGAACTCTTGACATCTCTGCGTCTGTTCATGAATGCGCTCTGTCTCCTATCTGCTTGGTCTGCCAGACAAAGGACACAGTTCATCCCTCCGTTGCTGTGAGAATAACTGTTTACCTAGCCGTTGTCTAGCAATGGACGCCCGATCTGACTCCGATATTCCTGCTTTTAGGCGGCACGTCACATTATAATGCACATGAGCCTGTCCATTAAATAACTGCAATTAAATTACCTATATGCATGAGTTCCGGTCTGGGAAACCGAAATTAACGGCCGTGGGGATCCGTTGCGCCGATAATATGACACCCTCTATCCGCTAAAGTTGGCACTAACTTCGCCTATAAGCGGCGGTCGCTCGGTCGGTATAGTTCGCTTGCGGACTACAGGCCACGGAGTTTGTTTTTTATATGCATGAGATTACACTCTTCGTGGGGGGGTGACACCGTTTAATCTGGTATTTCGTTAAGAACGTTTAGGAGGAACTTGTTGGAAATTTTTTTCGTCTAAGGTATAACGCCGTGTAGTGCGTTCAAAGTTAATAGAAGTTTCGGAGGAATATCCAGCTATGTTGGTGTCTTGTTTGGCGATATGTTCCTCCCAGACGTCTGTTGACTTTCAACGGACTACACGGCGTTATATCCCAGGAAATATAAATCTTCATAAGTACCGCTGTGAGAACCTGAAATCCTTCAACAGTAATTTGAACCACTGGTTCAGGATGGTATCGGTGGATGACTCTAGTCTTGTTGAAACCTGGAAATCTATTTTCTGGTGGCCACTGCGCGTGCTTTATATATGTACTTTACATTCTCAGTCATGATAATCACTGGCAGAACAGCCCTTTTTGAGCCATAGCCTTCCTCAAAAGATTGTGTCCGATTTTCACTTTTTTGATTTTCGCAACAGCCTTGCGCCTAACCTCCAACCTGGAGAACCAGGCCAACCACTGACAGGGTGGCCCAGTTACACCTCCAGGCACCAGGTTACCGTTCCGTTTCGTCACCTTTTACGACTCTCAAGACTACGGTGGAGGTATTCGAACCCGCCTCCATGCTGGGGCTACATTTTCAGTACATGCATTGTTTAACTGTTTATGCCTTTCCGTAAGTCAGGCTACATGGCATCATATGGTAGCATGATTTGGGAAGAAGTGGTAGCGGCCTGTTTGATGATACTGTCCCAGAATTTCCCTGGAGAGACGGAGGAGAACCATGAACATCTTCAGCCATGGTAGTCAGTGTCACGGCCTAGACTTTAACCGAGTACCATCCAGAATAGAAGCCAGAATGGTTACCGTCTGAGCCAGCGAGCTTGGTTCATGTTTAGACTACATGTAATTCTGTTATCTTGTATTATACCAATTCTTTAACGTGCCACCTTTTCCTTCGCTGGAAGACGTGAATAGTAATTCTATAGCTCAGTCAGTGAAGCGACGGGCTGGACAGCCGGGGTTCGATTCCCGTCAGAAGCAACATTTTTCTCTTCTCCACAGCATCCAGACCGGCTCTGGTGACCAAGAAAAGCGGCCGGAGCGAGAAGCAGACCACTCACCTCCTTCCAGTACTGAGGTCAAGAATGGCGGTATTGCACCTCCATTCCCCCATACACCTTCATGGCATAGCTCCTAATTAACTAAGCATAGAGAAGACTTTACTTTTTTGCGTATTTGTTTATATATTTAAGCTACATTTAATTTCATTCTACTGCATTACACCATTTATTTTACACACCGTGTTTTCTTCCACTGCAAGAACTCATGAATCATTCTGTGGCTCTTGTACCGCTGAGAATGACAGCACTTACGCACACAAACATGAATCGCTTGTGTGATTTGTGTAATATGTGCACGCGCGCATGCGTACTCGTGCAGAGGATATATAAATCCGATGTTTTTTTGAAAATGTTTCTACGTTTCCGGTACCTGACAAGTATTTCTCTCGGGTCTCTCTTATGACCGCAGCATCTATGGGCTTGCCCGCTCTCAGAGCTAACAGTACAGAGCGGTCTTTCCTGTTACCACCCTCATATCTCATGGATTTCCATACCACTGCTTGTATCCCCACCCACACTAAACTGTTCGCATAATTGAATCAACCATGTGTCACGACACACTGAAGAAGGGCACAGTATAAGGTGAAGGTCTGCCACAGTTCGAAACACCTGTTATATTTAAACTACTGTAATAGCCGTTGAAAATTCAACGGAAAGTAACTTCATTTATTCTATAAACTTCTCATTTCCCCATTTCTCCGGTAATTCCTTCCCTTGACATTTGTTTGCAGATCCTATAACCATTTTTCCCCTTTTCTTCCTACCTCTCCTTTACATTTAAATGGTTCAGGGAAATAGCACTCAAAACATGCCTCTGGAGACGTAAAGGTAAAGTCCCGGTGCCATGAAGGCGTATGGGGGGTAGTGCATTTATAGATCAACATTTTCTTGGCCTCGGCACTAGCTGGAAGTGGTCAACTTCACGCCCCGGCAGCTTTATCCTCGGGTAATGAGCCCCCTGTACCCATTGGATAGGAGGTTGGGTGGGCCCCAGAGCCAGTCTGGACAAATGGAGAAGTGAAAATTCTTGACCCTACTGGGACTCGAACCCCGACCCCTCAGTCGTCCAGCCTGTAGCCCGTCGCTATACCGACTAAACTCTAGAAGCGCGAAACGATGAAAGATAAAAACTCTGCAAGTTATTGTTATTTCACCGTTTCTTCCCTTTGAACAGCGGAAGCCAAATTTCTTCTACACACACAGATACACACGCGCGCGCACGCGTGCTCTCTATTTTACAGAAAGTTATAAGCAGTCTTGATTCTGTGTTCCTTTTCTGCCCTACATGTTGCGGAGTGATTCATCCAGGCCGACGTTTCAGGCCATCTCACACGAATATCACACAAAAACAGTCAAATCGTACACGGTCTAATTCATACAGTATACTACACTTAATACATCCATATCGAAGTATTATCAATACTCGCAGAATAGACAGGTCACACTGAAAGAAATGGCTGCTCGCTCGTTCGTGACCTCCTTCATAACTTACGATCATGCAAAGCTGTTACGTATATAGAAGCATGTGGAGATATGTGCGTGTTTTATTCGCTGAAGCGTCGAGACCATCTGACGATTATTTCATCTGTCAAAGAGTGAGCGTAGCTACGTCCTCTGTGAGCCCAAACAACAGCAATGGTTTATTTAAACAGGATTAACCAGAGACACGTTGGCTTTTGTGTGTTGTAAGAACTGTTCAGTTTTAATATCACTGACTACTTACGATCATGCAAAACAAAGCCCTGCTCAACTTCTCTTCTCCGATCGCGTCAAAGTCTGCATCATAACACTTTACCTTTTTCACTTCCCAAAGCTTTACCCTCCCTCAAACATGCCTCTACCAGAAGGACGAGCGGACACTACATAAGAACCTTCAAAGCCAGAAAATTTATCCCCCTAAATACATAAATCAAGTAAATAAACAAATGTACACCCCCTCCCATCTTTCTCTTCTCTCACTCACTCCTCTTAATATGTAGTGTCATGTATAGGGGGTGTGCGTGACTTATAGACGGGTTTTGATGAATTGGATTTATTGACACCTTATTCACACAACCCGGGACTACAGGCAATACAGCGCTATCGCTACTCTACACACTTTACAGTTCACCGTTACACATACACTAGGATTTTCAGTCTTCACTAGTCGTGTCCTGGCAACGGATTTCAACATAGTAGTTATACCAGTCTCGATGCAGCACACATGTACGTGTAATTACGGGCGTAATTCCATTCTTGACATTTCTTCTCAGTCACTTTCGACTGCCATCTCAAGAACTCGACCCAATTCTTCTCAACTGAACTCTTCTTTATAATCACTTTGCGCGGACGACGCAGAAAACCCAGCCTCTCTAGTGTTTTTAAGGCGTGTTTACAACGGAAGTTACTCGATTGTTGCTTGCATATTCCTTGCCGCGGGAATGTGTCAACCTAGTCGTTGCCTAGCAATGAACGTCTATTTTGACTTCAATGTTCCGGCTTTCGAGCGCCGTGTCACGATATCAGTGCCTTATATTTCAAAACACTGTGGAGCTGCCTCTAAAAATTGAGCACCAGGAATCTTCCTGGGATAAAGGGCGACCGGTGCGTAAGGCTGACCTCACTGCCATCTGTGAGCCGATTGTCTAGAAAATGTGGGAGCCTCGACGTCCTGTTACAGGGATAACTTTACCTTTACTTATTTTTACGCTGAGCGTGTAACTAGTTGCAGTGCAATGAGACCTTGCATATTACTGGCAATTCTGTTGCGTGTCACTACTGAATAATGAATTAGAAAGGATGTGGAAGGAGTCTGGAGTGACCAAGGAAGGGTAGGAACGACCTTAACAATCTCACTCGATGTCCCGGGCGAAACTGTTCTGAAGGGACCAGAATGGGCCCCAAAGGGATCAGGGGGCAGGAATTTCTGCCCTGAACTTTTTTCAAAGTTCAAAATGGAAAAAAGAAGGATATATACCAAATATTAAAACTTTTTAAAGAATATTCTTTTGTCTTTAAACCTAAGTTTGTAAACAAATTGCTCTAAACGACTTAAGCTTAAAAAAATATCGTATGTCTGAGAGCAAATTCTCTGTCTGCCACCCCCCTCCCCCCTGGAAAATTGTGTCTCCCATCCCGTGGAAGAATCCTCGCTATGCCTAAGTGACTGAGCTAACTTGCTCTCTCTTACCCTTGATCTTAACAACATTGATGAGAAATGTTTCGTAATGGTAGCATCCAAGTAAATGGATGTTGTAAAGCGAGAAATTGCACGGAATTATAAGCGTGCTGAGACGTGTTCTGTCGTTTAATGGGGAGGATAGGAGTTCCCGCTTTAACCCCTGACCTGAGAGATGCCGGACATGTATAAGAACGAGGTTAATAAGAACGCGAAAAGATACGTACATACCTCTCAAAGTGAGAGATTTCGTGATGTTTTGTGCCCTTTTGTTTAATGGATGTGATCCATTTAATGCTCCACACCGTAGTGGCTGATTTGAATACAAAGGAAGGGCCGAGTTCTGTTGTTGTGGGTGGGCACATCGGGCCACAGTATGTCCCAAAATTCGTGTGATCATACAGAAGTCCCGAGTTACAGACTCAACATTGTTTTAAAATGTAAAATATTTTCACGATGTCATATTTATCCAGTGATAACTATATGTGTCTCCTAAGTAAAGTAAAGCTATCCCTGTAACAGGCCATGAAGGCCCATAGGGTTATCTAGACAATCGGCTCAAAGATGGCGGTAAGGTTGTCAGCCTTACTCGCCGGCCGCGCTTTACTCCCCAGGAAAATTATTTAATCCCTGGTACTCATTTCTGTTAAGAGGCTGAGTGAACCCCAGGGCCATAGTGCGGCCGGTCAATTGAAAAAAATCCAATGACCTCATCAGTATTTGAACCCGCGACCTTCCGACTTGTAGAGTAGTGCCTTAACCACTACGCTACCGCGATAGGTGTCTCTTACTTTAACGTTAAAAAGTTCTGAACTTAACCCCTTGAGTGTCTTCTTATAAGCCCCACAATAAAGAGTAATTCTCTCTGCAAACAGCATTAACCAATTATCCTTTGAAACTTACACCAAGTGTGAAGATTGTAGCACCATGTAGTCCGGGAGAATTTCACCGACGTTTCGGAAGAATATTCTGTGACCATCTACAGAATTGAGGAGCAAGCCAGCCAAGTAACCACCACCACGGAGCAGCCTGCAGGGTGAACCTACACGGCGTCACTTCCCGGAAAATTGTACTGTTCGTACTCATGACTGTTACAACCTTAAATCCAAAACATTTAGATCGTTTTCTGTGCCGCAGGAACGATCTTGTAACAATTTCAGGACTAGCGAGAGGGAGTAGTCTGAAGGCTACCCTCCAAGAGCCGTCAGAGAGTAAAATATGGTCGTGAGTCTCGTGGGACTCGGAGCGAAGAATAATTGTGCTTGGGAGGACCAGCAGCAAATTAGCCATCAGTCAATCAAACAATGAATCGCCTTTAAGGGCTAAATTTTGTATGAAGGTCTAGCCACTTTAGGTTACCACAAAATAGTGATACCCCTTTATTAAATTCCCACTATGAACTACACTTAACGCGGTGATAGCTCCATCTGAACGGCTCAAAGCAGTATCACGCAGCCACAAGGATACAGATAGGCCCACATTACAGTTTCTTCGTATATTCAGTCTTGGCTAATTTCTGCTACATATTTAATTGCATCAATTGTGTGGCCACTTACACAGGCTGCATCATTACATTTGTCCTTTACGTTGCGCGTCAAGAGAAATGAAGAAAAGAAGGGCATGAAATAGCGGGTCAGTGGTTGTAGCTGCATTGTTGGAAGGAGGGAGGATGACGTACTACGGTCCTGTTGTAACCCACACACATACCCTACACCCCTATCTCAGTCAGTGGACTCGACCTAATCCACTGCGCATTGTGTTGAGAGCGGAGAGTGTAAAGCCTGAATTGTGTTATTGCTGTAGATGCAAGTTGGGCTGTAATGATGGATAAGTGGATCCAGATCGCTTCCTGATGGATGTGATTGGTGGATGCTTTGGCCCGGCAAGCTCTGCTCCACCGCAGTAATTACAGTTGGGGGAATGCAAAGGAGAAATGTTTATCCGTTGTTTGACTTGAAGCTCTCCCAGCAGTGAGTATGAAACTTACTTTTTTTCTGTTACGTTAACATGCGTAGTTCGGAGGAAAATCTACCGACGTTTCGAGGAAATATACAATACTCATTTTAGTGTGGAACACAGCCACGGGAAAATAGACTAGAAACAGGAGCGTACCAAACTGAGCGACTTGTATCTGAACAATAACAAAATAAAATTATGAACATCCTGTATAATATGAAACAGGGACTTGATAAACAAAAGAGTCTGTGCTACTTCCCGCGTATTTATTATTCGGTGTTTAATTCATATGAGACTCGTAGTGAAGTAGATGACAATGTAGTACGTTTATTCGCCGAGTGTCTTCGGTTTTCCCATGCTAATTATCATTCAACCATTGCTCCATATTCATCTATCACCGACTCCTGAGTTGTGAGATATACTTGACAGGCACCATATTATCACATGATCAATTTTTAATTTGGGGCTTTATCTCTTACGCGGCATTTGGCATGTTGCAGGGTAAGGAAGTTACTTGGTTTCTAAGTACTTAAATGGGACTTCTCATTACAGAGCCTCGAGTTCAATTCCCGGGTTATTGCATTAGAGATCCACGATGGGTGAAGTGGTACTGGAGCAGGTCCATCACTTGGCTCATATTTTACCTCACAAATCATCATTCCACCATTGCACCGCACTGATATATTGCCCCCACCCAAATCGTAATGCGTGGTATATCCTTGAACAGGCACCACATTATCATGTCCTTGGTCGTTAAGTTTCAGGTTTCGGTCATGGCCCGTGACGTGGCTGCTTACAGAATGAGGAAGTGGAGTTGCAAATTCGTGAACACCCGGTATATGCACGCGGAAAGCGCTTGTTGCCCGCCAGCGCATCTTCACGTTCACTTGACCACCGCCATGTCTTACTGTCCCCGTTGCAGCAAAGGGGATACGCCCTGAAGAAGGTGGAGCGCGAGACAGCGGCTTCTTCTGCCTCATTCTGCTCCCATTAGAAACGAATATCGCTCGAGAGACGAAAGGTCAAACCAGTTATGTAACTCGAGAAATGCTGGCAGTAATCCTGACAGACTGACGGTGCTTCAGAATGTAGAGCTATGCGCTCCTGGATATAAAGCAACATATTCTCTAATCCGATTTAAATGTAAATAAAACTATACGTTTACTTCTACACCGGTATATTGCATTATGGGTTAATATAATTTATTCCTGTAACAGGCCGTGGGGCCCATAGGGTTGTGAGACGTCGAGGCTCACACATTTTCTAGACAATCGCCTCACAGATGTAGGTGAGGTCAGCCTAACGTGCCGGCCGTCCTTTACTCCCAGGCAGATTCCTGGTACTCATTTCTGTTAGTATTGCAACATAATATCCGGTCTAGAAAACCGAGATTAACGGCCGTGGGGATCCGTTGCCCTGACCACGTGACACCTTCTATCCGCTAAAGTTGGCACTAACAGACCACTGTGGGTCGCGGTGCAAGGGCCGAGAGGGCCCACCTCTTATATATACAACTTTGACGACAAGCGGCGGTCGCTCGGTCGGTATAGTTCGCTTGCGGACTACAGGTCACGGAGTATGTATGTATGTATGTATTACAACATAATATAATGTTTTTATTTAGTGAGTACCCCGACATGTTTTGCGTGCCAGACAATCAGAATCATCTGTCTTCTGTTAACCAGTAAAAAAAAAGTAAAACTATCCCTGTACCAGGCCGTGAAGGCCCATAGGGTTGTGAGACGCTGAGGGTCCCACATTATCTAGACAATCGGCTCACAGATGGCGGTAAGGTTGTCAGCCTTACGCGCCGGCCGCGCTTTACTTCCCAGGAAAATTATTCACTTAATTCCTGGTACTCATTTCTGTCAGAGGCTGAGTCGACCCCAGGGCCATAGTGCGGCTGGAAGGATTAGATCAATTGAAAAAATCCAATGACCTCATCGGGATTTGAACCCCCGACCTTCCGGCTTGTAACATAGGCCCTCAACCAACTACGCTACCGTGTGCCCCCTCTGTTAACCAGTGGTTCGTAAAATCACTTAAGTTTTCTGTAGTATTACTCTTCATCCTAAAAACATGAATGAAGACGAGTACAGTACAATGTGTCGATGTGTTGTACTGACAGCATAAATTGTAGGGGCATTAAAATTCTTATGATTGTCATGCGCAGTTCGTACGTCATAAGTACCACTCTGTTCTCCTATGCACTGTGTACATCCATAGATCTTTGTAGGTACACGCTGGTTTTGTCAGATGACATTCCTTTTTTTATTCACAAGGACGGACGGTACATTCAGCTGAAATAATATAAACCGAATGGAAGTTGGTATTCAGGCAGTGGAGATAGACATTTAAGTGTATTGTTAATCCGCCTTCAGAATTATACGTGTGTGAGACTGTAGTTCGGTGCGACCAGCAGCGGGTAAACCTCCAAAATCGCAGTATGATAAATGTGGACTTAGAAACTAACAGTAAATTAGATCCCATTTGAGCCAGTGACTTGTTAAAGTATAATAAAGATACACTATCAATACGCATGCGCACATGGCCACAGGCATATAGCCGTAACAATCGCTAGCTGGCATTTCTCACCGTTTAATATAAGTAATGTAACGGGACGTTATTACACCTTAATTTAAAGACAATGCAACTAATATATTTAATATATAAACGTGTTAGTCGCAACATCCCAATGAACGTTAGCAACGCCATCTCTTTTCGAGATTTGTTTATTACTGTCATCATCATCATCATCATCACCTTTAGTACAACCAGCACCAAGGTTTGGTATTAACGAGCCGTCCGTCTATCCATCTTATTGCTTCTTAACATATCTTCGACTCTAAATATGGAGGCAATAGTTCCCTCCGAAACATCGGTAAACTTCTACCAGATCACATGGTTTCTGCCCAAATGTTGCAGTTGACTGCCCGCGAGAACCACAATTCCTACTGATATATATTTTAATTAATTTTTAATTTTTAATAATAATTAATTTACTGTGGACGTAGGCTCCAGGATAGCTCCGTCGGTATAGAGACTGGCTACGAGCTAGACGATTGAGGGGTCAGAGTTCGAGTCCCGTAGAATTAAAAAATTTCTCTCCTATACAATGGCTACCGGGGGCTCTTTCCCGGGGTAAAGCGTCCTGGGCTTGAAGCTGAACACTCACCTACAACTAGTGAGGAGGTCAGCAATACATGGATCTATACATCCACTCCCCCATACGCCTCCATGGCGTAGTGCTTAATTAGTTAAGCACAGGGACAGCTTTGCTTTGCTGTAGACGTTTTCACCCGAGATTCTCCCGTTCGGAAATACGTAAGAACGGTAAGAAGCTATGGGAACCGTCTCGGACCCACAGTTTAGCCTCTGGCGCTCGTGCTTGTAACTGAAACTCGTTGGGCCTCGTGTGAGTTGTCCTCTTATAAGGTAAATCACAACAGAGTGTGTTGCTTTTACTTTTCAAATTAGGCGCATGCGTGGCCGTGAATGTAGGTTAGAGGACGCAGTACAGACCGGACCTAGTAGAGAACACCGGGTCTGCTGCGAGCCCTCAAGGCGTGATGAATACCAGCGAGACAATAAAAAACCTGGGAAAGGAGGAAATTAAACTGTAACATGGATACCGGTGTTAATGCGGTGGAGTGAGTGACCACACTTGGACGAAAACAAGATCTCTTTTTTTTTTTTTACTCTTCTTCTAGTGACGGATTTCAAATGTTACCGAGTTCTAAGATGGAGAAAACAGGCGACTGAAGGGGGGGGGGAGAGAGAGACAAGCCATGTATCTGCACCTTTCAAATTTTTGTAAGAAAAAGAAAAATTCGAAATTCGGTAGAGAAATTAAATATACTGACTATTAGTAACACTGCTAAAAGTATTTAAAAGTAACGCTTCTCTCCTGAGTACACTAGGACCAAGTAGCCTTAAGCGGCATAAATGTAATTTTTAAGGAATTTTGTGTCCTCCCCATTTTGAAAAATGAGGATCTGGGATGGCTCAGTCGGTATAGCTACTAGGCGTCGAGCTGCACGACTGAGGAGTCGGGGTTAGGTTCCCGGAAGGGGAAACAGACAACTCTCTTCTCCATAACGTCCAGAGCGGTTCTGGGGCCTACCCAGCCTTCAGTACAGTGGGTACCGGGGGCTGTTTTCCGGAGGGTAAAACGAGAGGGGTGTGAAGCTGACCAATCACCTCCTAGCGTCGAGGTTAATACTGATGGACCTATGCCTCTACTCGTTTACATATCTTCTTGGAGTGGTACTTAATTAATTAAGCCGAAGGACTAGAAAACCGAGATTAACGGCCGTGGGGATCCGTTGCGCTGACCACGTGACACCTTCTATCCGCTAAAGTTGGCACTAACTTCGCCGACAAGCGGCGGTCGCTCGGTCGGTATAGTTCGCTTGCGGACTACAGGTCACGGGGTTTGTTTACTTTTTTGTTTGAGGGACAACTTTACCTTTATATTCGGCGAATGTTCCTACCTGCACCAATAAACAGAAGATAATCAACAAAATATAACATTTATTTAAACATAAAAACTAGTTTTCCTTACTTCTGTACACTACTTTTATTAACACATTAACTGTATCTTGTAATTATAAAAATGTGGAACACCAATGACAAGAATGCCGATCACAGTGGCCGGCCGCGCGGACTCAGTAATGAACCGTCTCCGCCCGCTCCAACACTAGGATTTCGAGTTCGAATCCCACTCAAGGCACGGATGTTTGTCTGCTTTTATTCTGTATTTATGTTGTACCTCTATGTAAGTAGCAGCCTTACGACGGGCTGATCCCCCGTCAAAGGAGTCCTGCCGGCTGTGTAAATTAAGAAACTGAAGTGAACCGAAGGTTTTCACGGATGCCTTATGCTCCAAATTGGAAGCAACCGGAATGGATGGATCACGTGTTAATACGTCAGCACGCCCCTTTAGAATCTGAATTACGAACCGGGAACTCCATTTTATGGGCACTGCTACACGAGTAGCTTATCTGTGGACTTGTACGTGTTTATATCGATGCAATCTGGTTCGGGAGGTGCAAAGTATCTTGAACACAGTATAGGCGCTACCGTGAGCAGGAAACAGATATGAATCATAGAACCTTTAGCGTCTGAACAGTAGTAAAATGTTTAGTGCAAGAAAAGGACAGGGCAACAAGAGAATAAAAGAAAAAATGAAGACTTCAGAAGGGACTCTTGGAATAGGAAGAAGTTTTGAGGTTGTATACTTAATATGGGATGGTGACTGTTTCCCCCTGCCTCTTCATATATCTCGCGGCTACGGTACCGTGTTTTATGGACCTGATACACTCTGTGTCCCTTTCCACTCCCCTTTGATAGAAAGTTAAGTGGGTGACCCCCTCTGTCTCCGCTCCTCATCCAAAACACAGTACGTTTTCTCGTCTTCCAGGCCGGTATTTGGGAAGAAGTGCTTGGCCTCCGAGCCGGCATTTGCTTGACCCGCATCCACTTCTAGAAAGTTTCTTGTCCCCGTGAAGACGCTGCAGTGGAGCGAGACAGACAACCTTACAGCATCCCAAGGAGCCATAAAGTTCCTGCGAAGGCTCATACAGTCGATAATAAATTACTTGTTAAGCACATAATTGGTGTAATTAAATGTTTTAGACCGGCGCAGATGTCCATTTCAAGTTTAGAAGGAGAATTACGTTAATTCCAACAGAATCGATTGCTGTTAGCAGAGAAAATGTACCATTTATTTCACTCTCGTGAAGCCGCGTTGGAGAGATGTTTCAACTTTGCAGTTGCTATTATGTTTGATGTAAAGAGATACATCATTGCAGTAAATTGTATGCATCTGCCTCGCTTCCGGAACTTGAACGCGTTCTGGATGGAGACTTAAGAACCTCTTTGCTTTCTAATCTCTGGGATTTTCTTCTTTTTCTTCTTTATTAAGTTAAAAACATCTTTCGCCTAGCTCGGTACTACAGTTTTACGAGTAAAGTAGGTCCCTAGGCTTTCTCTAGTTAACAGCTGTACACCTCGCGTAATTGTCACTAAGCGGTGATGCTTAATAAGCGTCACACCACGAAGGCATGGAGCAGTAGTGACATACCTCCACGCGTTCTTAACCTTGACCTACCGAGCAGTCTGAT
This sequence comes from Cryptotermes secundus, assembly GCF_002891405.2. Lineage (NCBI taxonomy): Eukaryota > Metazoa > Arthropoda > Insecta > Blattodea > Kalotermitidae > Cryptotermes > Cryptotermes secundus. The sequence continues at coordinate 867,515 of NW_019740656.1, read as the reverse complement.
ATAACGTAGAAATTGTACCTACATTACATAGGTGCTGGGTTCGAATGTCGTGCAAGGACACGGACTATCCTAACTGAGGCCTATCGTGGTTTTCCTCGGTCTAATGATAGTATCTCAGTCAGGCTTCTTTCAGTTTTTTTTCCCCTTGACACTACAGCCCCAGTGGGCCTAGGCCTACCTCCATGAACTTCTCTGTTCACTTCGGTTTTTCTCGATCTTACACATTCGGTAGGACTCCTTGGACGGGTGATGAGCTCGTCGCAAGGCCTCTACCTGTACACAAACACAGAAAAACGCACACACACAAACTAAACATCCATGCCCTGAGTGGGATTCAAACCCACGATCCCGGTTTCCAAGCGAGCGAAGACAGTACATGCCTTAGACCGCTAGGCTACCGTGACCGGCTTTCAAATTTTATTGATCAATATTCCTATAAATGGATGCTACATAGAGTAGATATTGACGGCGTTGTAGCAACATTAACCTCGGCAGATGGAAGTGAGTGGTCAGCGTCAGCTCCGGTTACTTTACCCCCCCCCCCAAAAAAAGAGGTTCTTGTATTGTTTTAAGAAGAGGCTTCCTAATCCTGGACCTAATGTGAATTCTTCCAGGACGACTGTCCTTCCTTTCAGGAAATCTAACCTCAATTTCAGCGCTGTCTAGGCCAGTGGTTCTCAACCGTTGTCAGACCGCACTGGCCTATGCCTAGCCTAGTCGCTTCTCGCACTGAGCTACACTGGCTCCGGAAATGACGTATTACTAAGAGATAGCAATTCACCTAGAGAAGGATTATGTGGAGACGTACTGAAGTTGCTAGACGACACCTTCCTAGCCGCTCGACCAGCAGAAGTGCAGGGTAAGCAACATTTTGCTTGGATAGCGCTTGGATGGATGACCGCCTGGGATCACCGGTTCCCGAAGGTTTCTTGATGAACTGGGTGGCCGCTTTGTTGACATCTTCCTCTGGTTAGGAGCGAACACCAAGCCCTATTCTCCCCATTGGTTCGTTGCCTGTAAAGAACACGTAGGCTTGTTCAGAGCAGAAGCAACTGAAAGAGTTGGATCATGCGCAGTTGAACAAAATTACCTCCCTCCTGACTTCAGTTCCTTTATCCCTCCATTCAAAAGCCGAGATAGTACTTCGAATAGGCCACGTCCTTTACAATATTGTCGCGAGTAATATGTGTGACTATAGACGGGGTTTGGATTGGTGACTCGATGTACTGCCCACTTATGAACACAACTCGTAACTACAAATAACCATAGCACTATCGCTGATTTCCACATTTTACAAATCACTGCAGCACACGATAAGTCTTTTCCAGCCTGCAGCGTCTTCACTGGTCGTTTCCTGGTAACGGCTGTTAACAGTGAAGATTCTTCAGCTTCCCGTGCTTAGGCCCTTCCAGTACAGGACTGACTGCCAACTATCAACTGACTTGATTGCCCCAGTTCCCTTCTTTATAACACCTCGGCACGGACCGCATAGACAACAGTGTTTATTCTCGTATGCTGACTGTTCTTCGTTACCGCGGGAACGTGTTTACCGAGCCGCTGCCCAGAAAATGGTCCGGTATAACCGCCAATCTCACGATTGTTGCATAGCAACGGTACTACACGCTACAGTATTTTCTAATTCATGATTTGCAGTTCTTACATACACACATTCATCAATGTCTCTACAGCCCTTTGTTGGGCCCTATCCACTTATTCAGTCTCGTAATCATATATATAGTCGGTAGGACTCCTTGGACAGGGGATCAGCCCGTCGCAAGGCCTCTGCCTACACACAGGGCAGCAAAAACACAGAATAAATGCACACAGACAACCATACCTCGAGTGGGATTCGAACCCACGAACCTAACGTTCGAGCGAGGGAAGAGAGTTCATGATTTGCCAGTCCTCCTATTATTTTTGACATTGCAGACTCCAGATACCGAAAGCCGTCCTCACTTGCTCTGCCCCTGTACCCTGAAAATAGTGGTAGCACGTAGCTCCGAAACGTCTGCAACACTGCAAACACCCTTACGTTGCCAGTACCCAAGACTGCGAAATTAAGGCGAGGTGTGAATGAAGACGATCGTGTGTCGGGTGTCGAAACAAGCCTACACCTGAGAAGTAATTAAAGAGAACACTTTGACCCCTTGACATATTGCAGATAACAGGACTTCCAGCTGTAGAGTGTTGGCCCGGCGCGCAGGCCCATCTCAGTGACGAGGTGTGCGGCTACACACGAATGGACATTGCCTTCACGCGACCGCTAAACAGAGAAGCCTCGAGAGAACTTCACGAGAAAAATATATTCACACATCTAATATACAGGTTATGGAGTTGATTGCTGGCATGCGTCCAGACCGGCTCTAGGGTCCACCCAGCCCCATATCCAATGGGTACCTGGGGCTCTTTCCCCTGGGGTAGAGCGGCTGAGGCGTGAAGCTACATCTAGTTCCGATATCAACAATGGTGGAGCTTTACCTTTTTTTCTGCTTGGCACTACAGCCCCAGTGGGCCTAGGCCTACCTCCATGAACTTCTCCGTTCACTTCAGTTTTTCTAGATATTACACATTCGGTAGGACTCCTTGGACGGGTGATCAGCTCGTCGCAAGGCCTCTACATGTACATAAACACAGAAAAACGCACACACACAAACTAAACATCCATGCCCTGAGTGGGATTCAAACCTAAGATCCCGGTTTCTAAGCGAGCGAAGACAGTACATGCCTTAGACCGCTCGGCTACCGTGACCGGCGGAGCTATACTTTACTCCCCCATGTCTTCATACCATAGCACAAGGGCAACTTTACAATACAGTGGTTATGGAGAGACAGAGCAGGAATTCTCTGCACTTGTCATGAGGCATCAATACTGGGTCCAGCATGAGTAGTTTCTCATGGTTTTTGCTACTCACAAGACAAGAATAATTTTACCTATACTTAGTTGTGTTATATCTTCTTTCATCGCATCACTTACATTAATACTAGTTAATAGTCATTTTTCTATAGGGACTGAGGAAAACAATGGAACTTCAAGTCCTGGCTGAGAATCGAACCGCCCACTTCCCGAACGGAAGTCAGAAGCATTACTGCTTCAACCAATTTGCTAGGCGCAGTTCCATGAGTAAAACAATCGCCACTCGACACAAGAAGGACCGACGCTACATAGCCTCGATGTTGAAGCGTCGTTAAAGAACGTACGAAAGAAAACAGAACAGGAGGAGGACGTAAAAATGGGACCAAAAGCAGTTTAGAACAAATTCGTAAAGCGATGCTTACATTCTGCTCCTCTGGGTTAGGCCTCCCTTATTAGATTACCAATGTTTCGGAGAAACATGCTGCTTCCTTCTTCATGATACAAGTCCGAAACTTTGGTAATCATCTATAAAACGACACGGTATCATAATCCAAAAAGAATGGGCCTCATATCTTGTCATAAAAACAGACTATTCGTCCTGCTGATTGATTTGCTACATATGACGACACGCTTGAACTGTAGGTCTATATTACGTCGAAGAGGTTTGGATGGACACATAGAAAGCATGCCAAAAAATACGAATGTATAGAGAGTTGTGGTGGGAGAGCTTAACAGGAGAGAGGCTGCTTCGAAGACCTACGCGTAGATAGAAAATAATATTAAATTTGATCTTAGAGAAATAGGACGGAAAGCTGTGGAATTGATTCAGTTGACTCAGGTTAGGGTCCAGGGTTGGAATCTTGTGGACGTAATAATGAACCTTCGGGGTTCTATAAAAAGCCTGGAATTTCTTCAGTAGTTTAATAACGATTAGCTTCTGGATTACTAAGTTACTGTACTTTGTAATTGTCTAGTATTCTAGAACAAAATGGAAAGGCACCTACTCAGCTGTGTTTGTTGTAAGGATCTATATCAGTAACTTTTACAATACTGGGTCCGCTAGGAAGAGCGAATCAATCACTGGATCGGTGTTGAGTCCAGTAGAACTGACATCCAGCACTGGTCCAGCATTGGGTCCTCTACGAAGAGCCATTCTCAATCATTGGTCCAGTGTTGGGTCCAATACAGATAACCTCAATCACTGGCTCAGTGCTGGGTCCAGTAGAACTGACCTCCAGCACTGGTCCAGCATTGGGTCCTCTACGAAGAGCCATTCTCAATCATTGGTCCAGTGTTGGGTCCAATACAGATAATCTCAATCACTGAGCAGTGTTGGGTCTCACAGATTTAACCTCGGTCACTGAACCTAACTGAGCAGGTGATTCCACTTCCCTTTCACATGAGGGCGGAAGCACATCCGGTTCCTTCAGGATAACAGACGAATGGAAAAGAGGTTCAGGAGCTCCGCAACCCGCGTGACACACGCCACTGTTGGACTCCTGCATAAGGAAGTATTTGCGAATTAGTTGTTTCTACTTATGTCCTGCTCAGCTTTGAATGACAAGGCGATTGTGTATGTTGAATTTAGAATTATGTTAGTGGAAGTGGTTGTGACCTATTTGACAGCTTATCAATATGGAAACCAGGCTACACATGTGCGGCATCTAAGGGACATTCACTTGAAAGACGGCAATAAATGATGCAGAAGCCTGCATTGATTTGTGAGAGACAGTGGATGCCATTGCTTCGTGGAAGTGAACAGAGCTGGTTCAATAAATCTGTGTGGGTTACAGCAAGCGATTAGCATGTGAATAGTATCCCGTGCGCACCAAGTGTGTCACCGCTCAACGCACTCCCCCTCCTCTTTCATTTGTTTTTATGTCGTTTAGGGGAATTTCTCTGCACCGGTTGGTACACTGACTGGAACAGCTTTGTCTTCCATATCGTCTCAACTTAATACAGGACGTTCCATTAAAGAGCATGTCAAAGAATTATGACGTAAAACAGTACAGAAATAGGAGACGGGAGAGCGCAGTAGGTATAGCCGCAGGCTACGGGCTGGACGACTGAGGGGTCGGAGTTCGAGTCACGGTAGAATCATGAATTTTCTCTTCTTCACGTCGTCCATACCGGTTCTGGGGCCCACCCAGCGTTCTATGTAATTGGTACGGGGGGGTTAAGGCGGCCGGGGCGTGAAGCTGAGCTCCAACTGGTGCCGAGGTCAAGAAAACGTGGATCTTTACACCCACTCCTCCTTAACGCCTTCATGGCGTGGTGCTTGATTATTAGAGCACAGGGACAAACTACATTTTAACCTTTTACGGTAGAGATGTGGACTCAGATACTGTCCACCCACAAAATGGACCCTTCCAACTTTCCTCGTGTCACTCCTGTCAGTGTGAAGCTGGATGCTAGGCTGCTGTTGTCGTTAGTTGCACTGAAGGTGTCCGGGTAAGCGCTCGACATGCGTTCATTCTCGAACGTTACTACGAATTGAAATCTCTTGGTACAGTGACATACTCTGACGAGGAAGTTCCGAATAATACGGGATTGTTACCGAAGGAACATGTCGACTCCTTCTTCAGTAACAAAATAAACCAAAAGAAAATCAGTAGAAGCAGGGGGCAAGCTGAGGGATCCGTAAGTGAAAAATCCTGCCTGTGCAGGACAGTCAAACCTGCTTCTGCTGGTATTTTGCTTGGCTTACTCTTCGACCTGAAGATGGAGGCGATATGTCCCTCCGAAACTTCGGGCTGTTGTCGAACTACACGTCGTTACAATCCAGAAGGCCATACTCTTCATAGACACCGGCAGCAGAACGCAAAATCCCGCACAATATTGGCGTCACCTGTGATCTTTTGGCTGAATATTAAATTGCACACCCTGTACATATTGCTGCCATCATGGGATATAGATTACAGAAGTGTAATGTTGTTACTGTTTTGCATGAGTATGGAAATACAGCTTCCTTCTACACATTTGTTTTGAGTTCACTGCCCGTCACCCTGGAATCCGAATGTTTCTAACTGGGGCACCTCTGGAACATTTTCCGAAGGGGTACAACAAGAAAATGTGCTTCACCTTCAGTTTACGTGTTTTGAGCTTAATTTACCGAGAGCCATGTTGTAAAGTTGTCCCTGTGCTTCATTAGTTAAGCACCACGCCATAAAGACGTGTGGGAGTGGAGATATAGCTCCACCTTTCTTGACCTCCACATTAGAAGAATATTTGAGAGTAAGCGGGAGGAAGTTAACTTGTAGGCTTCTCCAGATGTAATTAGAATGACCAAGTCAAGGAGAATGAGATGGGCAGGGTATATGGCACGAATGGGGAAGAATATAAATGCATATATAGGATAGTGGTGGGAAAACCAGAGGGAAAAGCACCAATTGGAAGAACAAGATGTAGATGGGTGGGTAATATTAAAATTAATCTTAGAGAGATAGGATGGGGTGGTATAGACTTGATTGATTTGACTCAGGATAGGGACAAGTGGAGGGCTCTTGTGAACAGGGTAATGAACCTTCGGTTCCATAAATGCTGGGAAGTTCTTGAGTAGCTGCACAGCTGGCGGCTTCTCGAGAAGGGCTCAGCTTCATGGAGTTAGTTACTTTTTAGCGGGAGGAAGTAATGAGGAGCTTCATAATTTGTGTTTCTCGCTAAATGTGTCATAAAATCAAGGAGGATGAGATGGGCGGGACATGTAACACGCGTGAGTAGAAATGAGAAATATACATAAAGTTCTGCCCAGAAAATCTGAAGGTCTGATACCTCTTAGGAAACGTAGTCTTGGATGGTAGGATAATATTAAACTTGATCTTACGGCAACATACTAATGCCTGCGAGGTTGTGGACTAGATTCATATTGCTCAGAACAGAGACCACTTCCGGGATTTTGTGAAGGCGTTAATGAACCTTTGAGTTCTTTAAAAGGTTAAGAATTTCTTAAGCAGATGACCGACTTCTAGCCTCTAAGATGGATTCTGTGACGTCCATTAGTTCGCTACATATAGAAGAAAACTATATTTTCAATGGTTGGTACAACGGCAATGTTTTCTGTGAGGTGGGTACACAATTTTTAAACATCATTTAAATTAATTGTGCATTTATATCTGTGACACAAATTTCGGTAATATTAATTTGCAGTTTTTGAGTTGCGCTCCACACAATTTGTGACATAAGGAAACGTAACGGAACATCTGGGGTCTGCGGCCCACGGGGTTCAATTGCAGTCCAGCACGTCGAAGAAATGTGGAACCTCTTGTTTACCGTTCTTAATGTTCAAGGTCACTTTGAGGGAATCGTTTGTATAGGAGATGGAAGAAGATACAACGTGGAAGTGAATCAAAATGTTCCTTTGTGTATCAGACTGGGCCCCGCTGGGGCTGTGTTGTAACGTCACCACAGAAAACCTGATTGTCTTCAGCCACTTCCCTATGACAACAATTTAAGTTTCAGAGTATGGAGTTCACTCGAATAAACGAAACTAATTAGAAATGTTTTAATGCACGAAGCGTCTGAAATGCCATTCAAGGATTCAGTTTCTTTTTATGTGTGTTGTGCGTCATTAAACGACGCTTATTAAAAAAAAAAGATAAAGTTGTCCCTGTGCTTAATCAGTTAAGCACCACGCCAAGGAGACATATGAAGGAGTGGAGGTATAGCTCCACCTTTCTTCACCTCGGCATTGAAAGAAGACGAACGATCAGCGTGAAACCCTCACGATGATTTTTTTCCTTGGCACTACAGCCCCAGTGGGCCCAGGCCTACCTCCATGAACTTCTCCGTTCACTTCGGTTTTTCTAGATCTTACACATTCGGTAGGACTCCTTGGGCGGGTGTTCGGCTCGTCGCAAGGCCTCTATCTGTACACAAACACAGAAAAACGCACACACACACAAACTAAACATCCATGTCCTGAGTGGGATTTGAACCCACGATCCCGGTTTCCAAGCGAGCGAAGGCAGTACACGCCTTAGACGGCTCGGCTACCGTGACCGGCCCTGACGATGATTAGTGAAGTGAAAAGGTCGTGAAAGGAAGAGCTTCGGCCTAATCCAAAGTTTTATCCCAAAATTTGAGTAAAATCACAGAAGAGCCGCGGATCGGGATTGAACCCTGGTTACGTCATGTGGAGTTTATGGTGCATGAAGTGGCACTGGGGTTGGTTTCCTCTGCCAATTCTCATTCCAGGGACATACGCCCAACTAGTGAGAACATACGTACGACGGGGGGCACAAACATGGACGCCGCAAAAGGAAAAGAAACGCGGAACGGAGAAAGAGTTCTGTTCTCAGAGAAGAACATTCTGTTGTGGAGAACTATATGGAACTCACAAATGCACTCTGTGGACAGAATGCAGAGTTCTAAAGCAAATGGTACATATACTAACCACTGCGGCTGTAAAGGGTTAAGATATTAATATCAGTGAAGACAGCTGGTGTCCTCGTTGAGATTCGAACCAAATACCAGTATATCAACTAGGTCGGTAACGTAGCTGGAGAATGTCGGACAGACGGCGCTCTGCGGATAACTCACGGGCAAGTGGCAGTAGCAGTAACACTGTCAGCTTTCCACTTTCACCCAGGCTGACCCACACAGGGAGCACAGGGGAGATGCATCAGTTCAATCTGTCATCCAGCCGCATCTGCCTGCAGCAAGACAACTCCTCGTGGTTGTCGCCTTTCTCTGGAAGGCAAGGCTGAGCGCCAGGTGCTGTGAGAATTGGGCTATGTGAACTGCCCCTCCAGACCCCGAGAGCCGTAGAGAAGGAAGACAAAAAGCAAGCACGCAAGTCCCCCAGAGCCATATGGTCGTGAATCCCGTGGGACTTGGAACCAAGTATCGCTGTGCTGATGAGCACCAGCAAAGACATTGCACATTCTCATATGCGATTGACCTTCATTATGTTACCTTCGAAACAAAATCGAGTGTTGTACGTAGACCATTGTTGATTTGCTGTTATAACGAAAAATAATGAAATCTGTGCGTCGATAAAGCCGGTTTAATCAAAATCGATAGTTCGCAATTGGGGCCCTAGTGCGAGTATATTTATTTTTTAGAGGGCACCACCAACATAGTTCTATTTAGGGAACGGTCCCCAGAAATTACTGAAGTTTAAACAGATCAGTGGAACTGCTTTTAAGGAAATCTTCATTTTGTTTTTGGGTTCTCATGTGAATGGCTCCTGATTCTGGAGCAAGGACGTCAATATTCAGCGGACGACGGAGAAGGGAGAGGAAGGAAGAATCGAATATGGAGTACGAATAGGAGGAGGAGGAAATGAAGAATGGGAAGAAGCAAAGAGAACGAAGAGATGATAGGGGAGGTAAATTAGAACAGTAGACAACAACGAAATGACGAAGCGGATATGAGGAAGAGCTGACGATAGGCCGTGCCATAGCTCAAGCAGTTAGTCGTTGGATTCCCACCGCGGCGGCCCGGGTTCGATCCCGGGTCTGGTCAAGTGGGATTTGTGGTGGACAAAGTGGCGCTGGGGCAGGTTTTCTCTGAGTACTTCGGTTTCCCCTGCCAATCTTCATTCCACCAATTGCTCCACAATCACCCTCACCCTCACCTTTCATCTGGGGCTGGTACAAGGGACTTAGTCCCACCCCACTAGCAATAAAAAAGAAGAGCTGAAGAATAAAGAGAAGAGGGGAATGAAAAAGAAATGAAGTAGGGAGAAGAGGAATGTAAGATAGGAGAATACATACAGCAAGGGAAACCATCTTCCTTATGTCCTAATTCTGTAAGCGCTAAGACTTCCCCATCCTTTATTGATATCCACCTTACTCAGAGGAAAACAGATTTCTCCTTTAGAAGCTGACAGTGGCTCAACTAGACAAGAAATTACGGGCTCTTATGGATCCCGAAATTTGTCAATGAGGCTTCAGAGTCGCACAGCAATTAGTATTGATATTAATGTATTCAGTGCAGATTGATGGATCGGAACCAACGTTTCGAAGAAACCTGCTGCCTCCATCTTCAGGATAAGAATCTCATTCTTGAAGAATATTCAAAGAGAAAAATGTTATTAAGTTTGTACGTTATAAATGCTAAGAAGACCTGGATAGCTCAGTCGATATAGCGACAGGCTACGAGCTGGACGGCCCGAGCTCGATTCCCGGCAGGTTAAAGAGATTTTTGAGTACTTCACGGCGTCCAGATCGGCTTTGGTGCCCACATAGCCTCCTATCGAATAGGTACCGGGTGTTCTATCCCTAGCCGGACCGCAAAACTGAGCACTCACCTCCATCTAGTACCGAGGTCAAGGATGGTGGAGCTATACGTCCACTCCTACATACGTCTTCGTGGCATAGTGGTTAACTAATTAAACACAGGGACAACTTTACCTTTTGACAAGGCTTGGATTGTGACTTAGAAAGCGACGGAAGGTTTCAGGTTGTAAGAGCGAAGGACATTTTCGTAACATACGGAAGAGACATGAACTGACAGGAGGTTGGAGAAAACTGCATAATGAGGAGCTTCATAACTTGTACTCTTCTCCAAGTATAATTAGAATGATCAAATGAAGGAGGATGAGCTGGGCTGGGCATGTAGCACGAATGGGGGAGAAGAGGAATGCATATAGGATATTGGTGGTAAAGCCAGAAGGAAAGAGACCGCTGGGAAGACCAAGGCGTAGGTGGGTGAACAATATTAAAATGGATCTGAGAGAGATAGAATGGGGTGTTATGGCCACTGCGGCCTCTTCTGGCCTATTGTACCAGCCCCAGATGATAGGTGAGGGTGATTGTGGAGCAATTGGTGGAATGAAAATTGGTAGGGGACACCGAAGTACTCGGAGGAAACCTGCCGCAGCGCCACTTTGTCCACTACAAATCCCACTTGACCAGACCAGGGATCGAACCCGGGCCGCCGCGGTGGGAAGCCAGCGACTAACCACTTGAGCTATGGCGCTGCCAAGCTGAATATTTGTTAACTGTTACAGCACAAAATACAATGAATTATAAACTTATTATAAAACGAAAGTTATGGAATCAAATATGGTTAAAAATTCTTCATTTGATATCGCATATTATGAAGTCAGTTGTTGCAACCTTGTTATATTCCCGCGGACTTAATGGTATATTCAAGACTTGTATAGTAAACTGCTTGGAGGTCCGTGGTATTGGTGTAGTGTTATCTGACATTAATCTGTAAATGATATAACAATAAGAGCTGTTAAGTTTATTGTGATTGTGATTTGGTATCGATAATATAGTTGTATTGTTTACTTACTGTTTGGACAGTGCCTCAGTTTACAATGCATTTTGTCCGCTCTGTTGGGAATACAGATTGCAACAACAAAAAAAATAGATAATGTTATGAGTTACAACTGTAGGGAACTTAACCTTAAAATCTGTTTTACGAAGATCTTCTGCACGTCCATTTCTGTCTGCCCTTTCAGCTGAGGTTGGTCCTAATGTCCTGGCTGAACTTAATTTTGTATTGTGTTCGCGTCCGGAACGCAGGCCACTTCTGTTGTATGGATGACATAAATTCTTGACTCACTTATGCACTGACAAATGCCAGTGCCACTTCCCGTTTGGACTCTGTTACCCTATAGGGTAACTGGCTACGATTTTGAGAATATCAAAATGCCATGTCTTAGCACAAAATGGGCTCTTTAATTTTATTACCTGAGTCTTACGCTTTGCGGCACTCCAAAGGCTATAGAGGGGTATGACGGTATTTTAATTTGGTAACGGCATATGGTCTGAAACAATTGGACCTATTTCATGATAAGCACTTACCGGTCCATCCAGACGGTCCGCTTTGTAGCGAACTATAGTCTGTTTAGGATGCATGTGGAGCTGTGGAGCGGAAATACGCAGACAGAAACAGGCACAGGAAAGCATGTTGTGAGACATCGTGTCTCCCGGTAGTTCACCGACGTTTCGGACGAACTTACTCCCTTCATCTTTAGGTTAGATGAATAAGTCAAACAACCAGCAAGAAGCATGCTAATATTATGCTCACGCGGTAGCGTAGTTGGTTGAGACACTATGTCACAAGCAGGAAGGTCTTGGGTTCGATTCCCGATGAGGTCACTGGATTGTTCAATTGACCTAATCCTTCCAGCCGCACTATAGCCCTGGGGTCGATCCAGCCTCTAACAGAAATGAGTACCAGGAATCTTCATGAACGGTAAAGGGCGGCCGGCGCGTAAGGCTGACAACCTCACCGCCTTCTGTGAGCCGACTGTCTAGAGAAAATGTGGGAACCTCGACGTCTCACAACCCTATGGGCCTCCACGGCCTGTTACAGGGATAGCTTAGCAACTGGCAGTACAGCGTGAATACTGGGATGAATGACGAAATGGAAAGGAAGCAGGAAGCAGGTGTGACCTAATCTACGTAATATCCCAGCGTATGCCTCGAGGTACTGAGGAAAACGACGAAAACATCAGTTCTGATAGTCGATATTCCTACTGAGATTCGAACAGAATATCTCACAAATACGATTCTATATTTTTACGGCCATGTCAGCCCCCATGGTCCGCAATGACACGACGGCCCACACAAGTTTCGTTACGCGTCTCCCGTGCCAGAGTCTGCGAGTGTCTGCTACGCACGCGCATTCCGAACGTGGCAACCTGAACTCTCCCTGTGCTTAATTAAGCAACAGATTGTGAAGACGAATGAGGGAGCGGAGGTAAAGCTCCATTTCATACCATAGCGCATGCGTTTATTAGCCGGCTTTCCATAGCAGCAGCTCGGGTTCTATCCCATGTTAGGTCATATGGGATTTGTGGTGGACAATTTGGCTCTGGGGCGCGTGCTCTCACATCTACTTCCGTTTCCCCTGCCAACGATCTTTCCACACGCCGTTCTGCATTGAGTAAACATCCTAACAGCGACACTGTACAGCCTCCATCGTCCTTATAATTAATTAATTAAGCCGTATGCCATGAAAACGTGTTGGGAAGTGGAGGTCTAGCTCCATCATTCTTGACATCGGCACTAGATGGAGGTAAAGGTCAGCTTCACGCCTCGGCCGCTTTAGCCACAGGTAGAGAGCTCCCCCAGTGATCATTGGATAGGAGTTTGGGTGGGCCCTACAACCATTCTGGACGCTGATGTGCAGTAGAAAAATTACTTGCTTCTTCCGCGAATCTAAGCCAGGCCGTCGAGCTCGTAGCTAGTCACTGCACCGACTGAGCTCTCTAGCGGCTTCTGTTACTGTATAGTCATAGTGTAAATGTGTCCAGCGTTGAAAGTATCTGAGTAGCCTTCTCGCAGACGATGTGACCTTTTTGCGAAACACAACTCCTGCTCGATTTGCATAAAACCTGCGACGGTGCGGCCATGTACCTGGAAGTTTCGGCACTGAAACGGCACATGACTTTGACTTCTTTTTATTATTGTTGTTATTATTATTATTATTACACTTCTAAAATCCTGTTATCTGCAGGGTGCAAAGGTCAAATTAATTATGAGTCTGCTGTCGCGTGAGTGCCGGCTTTGCTCACATAAACATTTGTAGCGTTGTGGGGCTCAGAGAGTTGGGGGGGGGAGAAGAAAAAAGAGGTGACTCTTCACTACACAACAGTTCACTTCCGAAACTGAAATTTTATTACTACATTATATAAGACCAAATGCCTTTTGCAAACAGCATTACTCTTTATTTATTTTAGAACCCGGTATTTTTTTGGCCTATAGAAGTCACTTTCAAACGTTTCGCACAAACAAAGCTGTAAATTTTTTT
>NW_019740656.1:848979-853938 GCF_002891405.2 Cryptotermes secundus | reverse complement strand
GGGGGGGGGGGAAGGAAAAGAAATATTATCCATTTAAAGCGCATTGGTTACTGTACGTACTAACTGCTTTAACATCACAAATTTCTATTTTTCTCCCCACACACGGAGTTTGTTTATTTATTTCATATAAACATAGCAAAAGAGCAGTTACACGTCGGGGGCCCGTTCTCAGACAATTTATACCAGTTCTCCTGCTGTTATGTTCCGTTTCAACATTCCCTTCCCATTTGCTGTCAGGTTTTCCAAGTAGTCTCTTTCTTTCATGTTTCCCAAACGACATTGCTCCGCATATATTTCCCCATGCGTTCTGCACACTGCAACGGCGCGATAAACCCCTTCCCGCTTAAGCGTGTGACCACTGCTAGCCATCGACTCAGCATACACGTTCCAGCAACCACGCAACAATAGAAGCTGTGTTCTCTGTGACTAGTTGCTACGTTACGCAACTATTCTGACAACAAAAGAGGTGTTTTCTATGTGGTCCGTGCCACGACTATAACGAGGGCCAGGCTAGGGACCCTGCGAGTCGTAGGAACCGACGAAAAGGGAAGTCTCAAATCTGAGACAGTAAAACATGGACACGAGTCCCAAAGGTACTCGGACCCGAGATAGACTGTGCTGACAAGAACCAGCAGCATGTACAAATGACAGACCCGTCCTCTCGTCAGAGAGGGCGCCCAACAATAAATAACCATAACTGTCAAACGGTAATAATAAATATCTGGTCATGAGCCCTAGGTGGGGGTCGACACCAAGACTTACCGACTGACTGACCTTCAGTCGCAATGTGACTTTGGTGAAGACGGCCGGTGCGTAAGACTGACAACCTTACCTCTGTCTGTGAGCCAATGATCTAGAAAACGTGGGAGCTTCGACATTTCACAATACTATGGGCCCCCACTGCCCGTTACAGGGGCTGCTGAATTATGGGCGACTTTTTAATGTGACTGGCTACTGGGTGTGCATCTTACGTGATCAGCTCCCAGGATAAGCTCTCTTACCTGACGGACTAACAGATGCAGTGTACCTACATCTTATAATGGTTTGCCAGTACCCTAGGAGCATGCACCTCCTCAACAAGACATTTGATTCATGCGTGGTGAGGCCCCGCTGTTTGAGAGCGCCCCCGTGCGACGAAAAGCCGGAAGTTGTGTTGAAATGCACGGGAACAAAATACAGCACCTGGTGTAGAGATAACTACGTGAAATGGACCGTCAACACAACAAATGGAAGGATATCTTCAAGGTGGAGACAAAATAGATGTGGTGTCTCTTACTCGCTTATTTTAAGCAGGTGTATGCTACATGTTTCGACCTTTACCTAGGTCATCATCGGGAAAATTCCATAAAACATGAATAAAGCTACTTGAATATAGTCACCCTAATATGGATTCATATTGTGCCAATTCTGTAGTTATGATTATTAGCGAATATATTTTAAAGAAATGTAAACAATATATGAGCAATTTAAAGCGAAACAAGCCTGTTAGAGGTTTAAACTTCTTCATTAGAGACAAGAGAGCACACGAACATCGCCCATATTTCAGCAGGCACTGGTTTCTGGCCATATGTTGATTAGGGCTTCTTTGTTGATTTAAGCATTTAACACCCTGTAGAGTCCTGCTATTGGTAGGGTCGTGAAATAAACCAGGAATAATAGAGAGAATCACAGCCCAGAATACTTCTCTGCACAGTCATCACCCTGAGAGCAGCACATCTCTCAAAATGGGTCTACTTAGAGAGGGAACCGTCTCCAGTTTAAACGTATTATTTCGGTAAAATTTAAGTGCTCAATTCTTTACTGCACACCGGTTAGTTGTGTGTGTGTGAAAGTGTAGTTGACGTCATTGCACTTGAAAGAACTGGAGGAACGATAAAAACTTC
The DNA here is from genome assembly GCF_002891405.2 of Cryptotermes secundus. Classification (NCBI taxonomy): domain Eukaryota; kingdom Metazoa; phylum Arthropoda; class Insecta; order Blattodea; family Kalotermitidae; genus Cryptotermes; species Cryptotermes secundus. Next base: position 852,055 of record NW_019740656.1, on the reverse strand, counting down.
TGAATCTCATCGTTAAACTCAAGTTCCACTTAATAGACCGAGTGTTCACCTCAATCATTAGAGTAGTCTTCATTTTACGATGTCGGTGATTCCGAGCTCGTGACGGCTACTGAATTACTTAACAACCTCCGGACGGCCTGTTGCTGAACGCTCAATGTTTGTTACTGTACTGAGACATTATGGAACGGCTTCCATTGGGACTCCGAAAAAATCAGTGCTGTGGGCTCCTTGTAAATTGTCCTCTGTATGAAAAGAAGTGATCCATTGTGAGTCACCTTAAAGGAATAAGAGTTCGTCCGTTATGGATTGCCGTGATGGGATAAGAGTTCGTCCGTTATGGATGGAATTAAAGCTGTTCCGTGGTTTATGTAGCGACGCTCTCAGTAACTGAAACTAAGTAACATCGAAAGGTTCGTTGACAGTGAGTTATGAATTTGAATGGATGTGGAATTAAACCGTCGTGGTCTAATTGAAGGTACTGTTCGGCACTTAGTGGAGGGACTAAGAAAAACCTTGACAACCTACAGTCATGACAAGTGATGTCCCAACCGAGGTTCGAACTTCCATCTCTCAAATACGAGTCAGACGCGGCAGCGCTTGTCGTTAGTCACTAACCGTCGCACCAGTCGACGCAACGTAATCACAGTCACTGACAGCGTCCTTATCTCAGTCACAATTGAGGAACTGAATCATACCTACAAACATGCATTGCTGTTAACAGGTAACATCCTTCGGAACCCTAAAAGTGTCGCACTGACAGTGAATGCTTTTAATGTTTGATTTTAGAGAAGACACGGAAGCAAAAAATACTGAAACAGAACGATAAAATAGAAAGACATAAAAACAGCAAGAAAAATGGAAGAATTGTAGTTTCTTCATAACCCGAACATTAAACAGTTTATTAGCGGTGCAGTGTGAAATGATACACAAAAAGCTAGACGGAGTTACTTGCTGGGAGGCTGCCTTATGCAGCTGCCAGCCGAACAAAGTGGTCTTAGTACTGCCCGCATCGCGTTATGCTTCTCTAATAGCTTCAGAATATGACTTCACGGCGCAAAATGGCGAGCACAGTGCGTGTACAGGCCCGGACAGAAGGGGAAAAGGGAACGTGAAAGGAGAAGAGGCGAGAAAGAAGGAAGAGGGAGCCGATTAGTATAAGAATAACTGAGAAAGGCGAAGATGAAGAAAAATAAATAATGGGAGTAGTAACGTGAAAGGAAGATGGAGGAGAAATGAAAAGAGGAAACAAACGAAGAATAAAAAATCAGAAGGATAAATCCATGGAAAAATATCCTTCAACTACTCAAAAGTGTTTCTATGCAAATTATCTGTCCCCTCCCACAACCCCTGGGAAAGACCCCGGTGGTCCCTGTGCTTCTTATACCCGCTTCTCTTTGCTCCCTGTTCTGTCGTCTTACACATTTTCTCCTCTCACATTTTATATTTTCCTTTTATTTCGCTTATATTAATATCCTTATCTTGTATATGCCATACCACATTTAACCTTCTACTACTGCTACTACTTCGTCTTCATCTTTCTCTTCATCCTCTCTCTGTCACTTCTTCATGTTCCTTAACTTCCTCTTCATCCACTCCTCCTGCTTCAGTGACATGACCCGCACATCTGTGCGTTGAGCGTTTGCCAGCGGATCGCTTGGACCTGGCCGTGAGAAGACTTGATACCGAGAGTTGTAGAGGAACTTTGCTGCAGACAAATTGCCCTGCTCTTTCAGCAACAAGAACAAGGCTCAGCTGTAATACGCCGGTCGAAACGGCAGGTGGCAAATTGGTTACTACTGAACTATACATGATTTCCAAATAGGAACACAACTTAACTCGGATGATCTGAGGTTCTCACGCGGCGTTCATAACTTAACCCTTCGAAAGACTGAATTTCTCTTATGTAATACATAAAAATTCAGCCCGTGTCTCACAGGAAACACATTACGTCTCCACTACAAAGCCCAACCGGTTAATGCTGTTTAGGGAAACAGTCGCTGTTTATTGTGAGAACCATATGGAACACACAAATACACTCTGTGGGCAGAAAACTCAGTCCGTGCCTCACAGGAAACATATTACGTCTCCACTACAAAGCCCAACCGGTTAATGCTGTTTAGGGAAACAGTCGCTGTTTATTGTGAGAACCATATGGAACACACAAATACACTCTGTGGGCAGAAAACTCAGTCCGTGCCTCACAGGAAACATATTACGTCTCCACTACAAAGCCCAACCGGTTAATGCTGTTTAGGGAAACAGTCGCTGTTTATTGTGAGAACCATATGGAACACACAAATACACTCTGTGGGCAGAAAACTCAGTCCGTGCCTCACAGGAAACATATTACGTCTCCACTACAAAGCCCAACCGGTTAATGCTGTTTAGGGAAACAGTCGCTGTTTATTGTGAGAACCATATGGAACACACAAATACACTCTGTGGGCAGAAAACTCAGTCCGTGCCTCACAGGAAACATATTACGTCTCCACTACAAAGCCCAACCGGTTAATGCTGTTTAGGGAAACAGTCGCTGTTTATTGTGAGAACCATATGGAACACACAAATACACTCTGTGGGCAGAAAACTCAGTCCGTGCCTCACAGGAAACATATTACGTCTCCACTACAAAGCCCAACCGGTTAATGCTGTTTAGGGAAACAGTCGCTGTTTATTGTGAGAACCATATGGAACACACAAATACACTCTGTGGGCAGAAAACTCAGTCCGTGCCTCACAGGAAACATATTACGTCTCCACTACAAAGCCCAACCGGTTTGATTACTTAGTGTCTTTCAACTAGCCTAAAGTTTTGATTCCCGACGCAATTCTTTGGCCTGATTTTTCGACAGAAGAAGAATAAAATCACTGCAATGTCTCGTAAACTTTTTCTAAAATTCTCTATAGTGTCCGCAGTTGTAGAACCTTAACAACGTCTGTTTCTCATAGCATTTTCTTCCTAAGAGATCATCTTCATTGTGTGCTGAAGCATCAGTTAGGATATGCAGTAGGCGGTAGGGAAGAGAGACGACGAAATGGAAGTGGATCACTCGCGTCTGCGCAAACCATCTATGTC
>NW_019740656.1:835852-848951 GCF_002891405.2 Cryptotermes secundus | reverse complement strand
GGGCTGAAGATGTATGTCTGTACTTGTCTGACTGAATGAAGAATTGTTTAAAATTGTAATAAATAAGTAAGAAGATCCTTACTTCAAAAGGAGAGAGAATTTTATGCTGTCAAAACAGTTAGGAAGTCATGATCTGGTACAAGAAGCCACTGACTTGCAATGAAATAACTGACATAATCCACAAGACGCTGTTCTCGTCGATAAACAAAACTGTAACATCCTCTGTAACCAGGTCAGAGATGAAGTTCCCAACTTAAAGACTAAAAATGTGATACTGTGCTGCCTGATCATGTCTACAGCACACATCAAGGGGCGGCGATAAATTAGTATGGAGCAATGATTAACATGGTAAAGCCGAAGACACTTAGAGGAATACCAGATCCAAAGACAGTATGTCCACAACAGATGTCATGTGCATTCAACTGGAATTGAACACGAGGCTCTGCGGTAAGCAATCCTGTTACAGGACATGAGAATATAAGAATTCCTCACTCAGAACCTAGCCAAGCTCACAGTTAAAGATAAGGACCCAAACTTAAAGACCGAGGATGTGATAATGCGTTGCTTGATCAGGGCTACATCACAGCTCAGGGGGGCAGTAACAGATGTGTATGAGGGAATGGTAGAATGATGACTTTCTGGGGAAATCCAAAGAAAGCTAGAGAAGAACCTGCTCCAGTGCCACTTAATACAACACGAATCTCACATCACGTCACCTGGGACTGAAGTCAAGACCCCGCTGTGAAAGCCGACATCTAACCGCCCAAGTGTGGCGCGGTGCAATAATGCAAACGATGCACCCAGAAACTGACGCAGAATGTCTGACTTAAACAAGTCAGAATTACTTTACGACTGGCGGTTTACCACCGATCAGTTCATATTCGCGACAAGCCCATTGAGGCTCACGACCATGGATTTTTTTTTTCCAGCTGAACCCTTGTGGTCATAGTCCTCTCTGACGAGAAGATGGGTTTGTCTCTTACGAAGACGAGTATACTTGGCCTTTCGTCAAGTGTACGTATCAAATATACAGCCTGTTATTGAAAATTCTTCCTTTTGCTCTATATATAAGTCCTCTGTCAGTATGGACTTTGCAGAGCAGATCATGCCAATCTTACGTATCTTATGCTACAACGACAGCTTAATCACTTGAACGGTCGTAAGCTTGACCATCGTCAAGATTAAGCCTCTTATATTATGTATGTCTGGCTTCACCTTGTCCTGTAGTTAAACGAGCAGTTCTGGAAAGAACTGATCTACTTTCCTTTGATATGACCCGGACCGCACAGGAGACCAAAGGGAATTATGAGGGTTACACAGAGAGCAAGATGATCTCATAAGCTTCATTAGCCTCCCAACAAAAATTAGGATGTAAGGATATACAGCGATCTCGGAATGGATATCAGGGAACTAGAATGGAAGAGTGTGGACTGGATTAATCTGGCTCAAAATATAGACCACTGACGGGCTCTTTTGAGCACGGTAATTCTAAAAATGAGTTCACTAGCTAAGCAACTATCAACATGCAGGTTACATGAGATCGGACGTTGACCTTCCCTCCAATGCCTTAAAACAGATTTGGTAAGACCCGAACTTGTTTGTTGCCTGCGTTATGAAGTAGCTCCACAACTGGTGTGTTCAGTTCGGAGCGAAGATCAGTGCTAAATTCCTTGTAACCTCAAGACACATTTGTCAATGCTGCTCCTTAAAAACCTGCTACACGCTTGCTTCTTGCTTGAGGCGTGTGCGATATTGAAATAGCCTGTAACCTCTTTACTTCTAGGCCGTTCCAAGTGGATCCAGTTTCCTCCTCATAGGCAAGGATATTCGCCCGTCCCAGATGCGTCTGTGGCTTCCTACACAAATGAGACTCGTACACTGGTGTAAGTGGTCTCTTTTATTACCATACACCTACAGCAGCATTGTTGCTCTCTGGGTTCGGGGTTCTTACGGCCATGTAAATCGTACCGTTTTCTGAGGTCTAAGAAAGTTTAAGTAAGAGTCCGACGTTTCGGAGGAATGTATCGCCTCCATATTCACAAGAAACTAGCAGAAGCGAACCTTCTCCGAACTACACGGCGTCACAAACGCCTGTACGTGCATATATCCCACCTGAATTCACGTTAAAATGAAAACCATTAATTTCTTTCGTGCGATGTGTACTTGATTTGGTAGGATTCTTACATTAATCAGCGATTATTTCTTTAAACACGTTTCTTTTTGGGTGGTTTTTTAATGACGTTTTCAGCACGGAGACCATATAGCGTCGGATAGAGCGATGATTGATGAACTGGAAATGATTTTGAAGGAAACGGTTCTGGAGTAATCGAATATCTGTGAATTTACCGGAAGGGACTGAGGAAAACCACCAATCGTCAGGATAGGCGATGCCCCGGCTGACATTCAAACCCAGCCCCTAATGGATACACTTCCAGAGAGTTACCACTACGCTAACCTGCTCTGTCTAACCAGAATTAACCTACTGGTCTTTGTCATAACATAACTCGGGTGCTTACTCGCGGGTTTCACATCGCGGCGGTCCGGGTTCGAGCCCAGGTCAGGTCATGTGAGATTTGTGGTGGATAAAGTGGCACTGGGGTAGGTTTTCTCTGAGTACTTCGGTTTCCCCTGGCAATTCTCATTCCACCGACTGCTCCACACTCATCATCTAACATCCGGGGCTGGTACAATACGCCAGTTAGTGGCCGGCGTACCGAGTGGACTCAGTCGCACCCCACCGCAAGACACAAAAAAAAAATAACCTACTGGTCTCTCTGTAGGAGATACTTTATGCGTGAGTGGACAATGAAGTCTTCTCGGGTGAACAGCCATGTCACTCCGCGGTTGCTGTCCGACGTTTCGGGCAGTTTCTCAGTAAAAGAATTGATGTCTTGGGACCCACCCAGCTTCCTATGCATTTAGAACATGGGGGGTCTTCCCCACCAGTTAAGCGGCAGGGGAGTGAAGCTGACCATTCATCTTCAGTTAGTGCCGAGGTCAATGAAAATGTGGATTTATACATCTACTCCCCCATACGCCTTCATGGCTTAGTGTCTAATTAGTTAAGCAGAGGGACAACTTTACTTTACCTTACGCCCTTCTGTCTCTCGGAGATGCAAATATTCTATGCGACACCCTGNATTTTAACAACAAAGGATCGAAAATTTCAGAGCTACCAGCAATATAACTCCTTAATACTCTCCTTGAGCGTGAATCAGTCCTGTCCTGTCAAACAGACAATCTCGAATCCACCACTCGATCCCGATTCCGCATCGAATCCAATCCGCTCTGACGTATACAACAGCACACTAACTCCGAATCGAACTCAACTCCACGTCCACTATGAATCCAACTCGAATGACCTTCTCGCATCAGATCGCATCCCCACTACTCCATTGAATGCATCAACTCGCATCGAATCTGTAGGAAACCGTGCGGCTGCACCAGTCTTATACCCACATACACCGCAGTACAAGGTGACGCCACCAGATGGCACGTGGAGGCCGCATAACATCACTAATGGTGCGAAAATAAAGTTTAACTCAACATTGACTCTTTCAATGCGTCGGAACTACATATATGAATTGAGTTCGTACCTCAAAGGGTACATGCTACGTCACCATTATAAAGCCCAATCGGTTAACATTTAGAGAAATAGTCACCGTTTGTACCGAGGTTCTCAGGAATGGTGGGTACAACGAGGAGTACATTGTTATGTTCAGTTTCACGCTCACAACATATATTTAATTGTGGGATAAAAATATACCGACCGAGCGACTGCCGCTTGTCGGCAAGGTTAGTGCCAACTTTTGCGGATAGAGGATGTCGCGTGGTCAGCGCAACGAATCCCCACGGCCGTTAATTTCAGTTTTCTACACCGGAGCCGCTATTTCCTTGAAATAGCTCCTCAATAGACCACTGTAGGTCGCGGTGCAAGGGCCGAGGAGGCCTACCCCTCATACATTCATTCAATCATTCATTCATTCATCCTTAAGAGACTGAATGAACCCCGTTCCAGACCCACTACTTCTCAGAAAATCTGGTAGAGCCGGGAATCGAACCCGGGACCTCTGGCTCTGTAGCCAGGAACTCTGACCCCTAGACCACAGAGCGGTCCATAATTCTAGGATAACTATACAGATTCCACATTATGACATGTTTCGGCCGCTATTTGTGATCATCATCAGGTAGTTCATATACAGTAACTCTCAGCTTTCCTTCCTGTTCCCCCTTCCATTGGCCGCAGGTTTTTACTTATAGACTTAAACACTGTAAATCATATAAACCTTTCTCCTAGTGTTCCGAAGGGTGTGCGTTTTTCACAATACAAAACTCTTTTAATTTGCATTAGCCTGTAAAAATTGTTTTTGTAACTACTCTGATTTTAATTATGTTAAAATATATACAAATAAATTGAACTACTTAAAATTAGACCATTGTTGGTTAATTATTATTCCTCTTGTTATTTTTATAATTTTATATTGACTCTATTTAGACGCGTAGTCCCGAGTCCTGTGTAATGACGTTTTTCTTGAAGAGCACGGCGGCACCAGGTTCCCGTGTTCCCCTGTCGCGTGCTGGATTTATTGCGTGTATTGACTATGTATCCTATGGTGTATTTCTGTGAATACTCTCTCACTCGGTTGTAGCGGACATCGACGATAATGGATATCATCAGTTCGTTATATCGAGGGTTTACTATATTGTAACGAGTATAGCTAGGCAACGGCGTGATAAACACCTCGCTTAAGGTTAGAAAACAATAGGACGAATGTTTATAGCTCGTTGCTAGGCAACAGTCTGCGAACCAAGGGACTGGTGAGATAGTCGTCACGTGACTTGTTTTCTGTGTGGTCTGCGCTATGCAGCAATAGAGGGGTTGTATTTTCTGTGCGTGGTCCGTGCCGAGAGGATATAAGATAATACGGGAACGGGAATTGACTGGACTTGAGTTCCGAAGTTCCAAGGGAGCAGCAGTGTGGCCAGAAGAAGAAATAGAAGACTTAGTGTATGACGTTACATGTGCTGTAGTTACAATAATCTTTAGAGTGTAGGAACTAATTGCAGTTACGACTAGTGAAGATTCAACAGACCGATTCACCAATCCAAATCCGCGTCTTAGTCACTGAAACAAGTGACAATATTTTCCGATTTACACAAGGCTGCTAAGAATGAAAACTGTAAACAAGATAGAGTCTTCGGTTTGTTGGGAAGGCCATTGTTGATTTTGACTGTGGAAGTTCCGAAATGTACACAAGTCAGAACAATTCTGTTCACTTCTGTTCACTTATCTCGAACACCATAAGACTTGTGTGCGTGTGTGCATGTGTGTTAAGCACCAAGCCATGAAGACGCTGTTCGAAATAATTTTCGCTCCGATAAATATTTAACGAGTTACTCCTCGAAATACGATACGGGATAGCTCAGTTGATATAGTGACTGGTTACTGGCTGGACGGCCGAGGGGCCGGAGTTTGAGTCCCAGTTGGGGCGAGATTTCTAGCAGGGAGTAGTATACTTGGTTGAAGAACTCTGTTACAAGCCTGAAGGTCGCGGTTTAGATTCCCGATGAGGTGGATTTTTACAATTTACATGGTACTTCCGGCCGCACTGTGGCCCTGGAGTCGACTCAGCCTCTAACAGAAATGAGTACCAGGAATGTTCCTGGGGGTAAAGGGCGGCCGGGGCGACAGGTTGACAACCTCGCCGCCATCTGTGAGCCGATTGTCTACAAAATGTGGGAGCCTCGACGTCTCACGACCCTATGGGCCTTCACGGCCTGTTACAGGGATTGTTTTATCTTTTTTTTTACCTCCACGTCGTCCAGACTGGTTCTGGGGCCCACCTATCCCCCTACCCAATGGGTACCGGGGCTCTTCCTCGGGGATAAAGCAGCGAGGGCGTGAAGCTGGCAACTCACCTTCAACTAGAGCCGAGATTAAGAATACATGGGTCTATATATCCACTCCCCCATACGCCTTCATGGTGTAGTGCTTGATTAGTTAAGCACAGGGCCACTTTAGCTTTGCCCCTTTAAATAACGCGCTAGAAACGCGTGTCGGCCAGAAGTGACCGACTTGAATTGAAGGTGAAGAGACAGTTTTTTGTGAAATCCTTTTGGGTCAGAAAGAGAAGGCAGTAAATGAAAAAAGTAACGAAGGAAAGAAGGAAGAGACACGCGAAGAAATAAGAGGAAGAGAGACTGAAGAGAAACAAAAGACCGGTATGCAGCGTGTGTGAGAGATGTTACTTGTTCTGTGAGGTCACATGAGCAAGGCTCTAGCAGGGCCATATCACATTACAGGTGTGACCTTTGCACTGCCGGTTGATTAGTATCAAACTGTGAGCCTCGAGCGCAGGGGGGCTCGAACTTAGGGCATGGGAGCGAGACGAAGCACCTCTTCACTTGCAGATAATAATAATATCCTGATGCAAGTGGCACATGTACTCGCTGCGCTTAGTGGAACACGTTTCTGTCTTCNCACTTGCAGATAATAATAATATCCTGATGCAAGTGGCACATGTACTGAATATGCTCTATTGTCTCGCTGTGCTTAGTGGAACACGTTTCTGTCGTCAGATAGAATTATGAAGCTTACTCCGCTCATTCAGTTAGGTGGAACGAATAATATTAAAAAGGAACTTAAAGAAATAATGTCTGAGAAGATGGAGCGGACTGATCTGGCTTAGGATTGGCATCAGTGAGGGAGTATTATGAACTCTTTGAGTTCCCATAAAAGGTTGGTAATTTCTTGACTCTCTGAGCTACTACTAGTTTCTCAACAAGATGATTATGAAACAAAGGGGAGGTTCACAGAGCCTGAAATAATTAAGTCCTTTCCACACATGTGACAGCCTTTTCGTGGTGAAAATTTTCGATTTTGAAATTTTATGGACTTGCACGTTTTGAGCGCCCTGGATGATACAAATTTGCTTTTGATGTGCCGTCTCTTTATGCTTGTGTGTGCGTATATCGTATATACGTGAGCCTTGTTAGGTTCGAAGGAGTTTATTCATATTCCGTATTCAAGAGTTTGTCCATCATGGGTCGGGGCATGCTGAACATTAACATTCTAGACCCCAAATTATGGGCCCTTCACGTCAGGGAACAAAACCAAAATATTTTTCTCGAAAATGGCTGTACCGACCTAGTTAAATTTTAATAATTTATGGAGACCAATTCCGTATTGGTGGTGTCCCTTAGGGGCCCAAAAGCGAAATGCCAATTATGACAAAACGGGCTTTACCGGAAGCACCGAATACATTGTTGCTCGGTATCTGGTAACAAACAATGGTGTTTCCAAGGTAACGTCGTCAAGGTCATTTGTATATGAGGAAACCTGTGCAGTGCCTTCGCACCTACATTTTCTTATTATCCATTTTCTCCCTTCGATTTGCCCTGAGCTGTCTCCTCTTCTTCCATTTCATCTTGTCAGAAATTTTCCCCTATTTGTTCCCTTCTTCTCTAGTCTCTTCCTTTCACCTTCTTCTACAGCGGCAACTCCATTTCATCCAATCTTTGTCTTCTGCCTTAGGCACATGCAAGTACGTCATAAAGAGTTCTGTCTCTATAGTCCGTTGTAAGTCATCAGGCGTTTCGGAGGAACATGTCGCCTCCATCTTCAAATCGAAGAAGCCAAGCAAGAGCCAGCGTGAAAGCAGGTAGCGAAAAGAATCCTGGAAACGAAGGCGACATGTTCCTTTGAAAAGCCTGTTAATTTTCAACGTACTGCACTACGTTATATCCCAGAAGAGAGGACTCTCCATAACCACCAGTGGGAGAACCTCAAACCCCAACAAGCACGCAGAGTGTCCCTATATTCCACTGTAGCATTTACGGAGCGTCCGATCTGTTACACATGTAACAAGGAGGGATAATGTGACGGATATCTTCATCATGGCGCCGTGATATTAGTGCGATAAGCATCTTACATGTTCCATTATCCTTATAAACCCTAATCAGTCCATTTTGTTGTGCAGAACCTCACGGAAACAGCATCGTACCGCCTTAAATCGTTAAAATTCCGACATTGCTTATTCGCCTGAAGGCAACAAAGTAACGCATGTTTCAGCGTCATGCAATTGCGTGAACAGTATTATTTGTGCTCCGGTACACAATTGCGGGTCAGTCTGTGAAAGGCTGCTGTAATAACATTACTTGATATCGGTAAAGCAGTACTTGCCTGACATCGAAATGGATGGACATGATAATACGATTTATGCTTTGTCGGTTTAGCCCAGTTTCCCAGTCTTATAACATAGCAAATCCTCTTTTATTCCGGTTACAGTTAATCCGGCTCGAATGATGAATACATACTTAAAAAGTCACGTGGGAATTGGGAGCAAGAGAACTTCCAGGCTGTGTCGAGGGCAGCTGGAGAGACTGAAACCACGCAAGAAAATATCCAAGATTGGCTTCAGCTGGATGACGGAGACCCTGGATTTCAGCTTCTGACAGAGGAAGAAATTGCTGCAGGGATTTTTTTAGGCCGCCTCTGTGGTGTAGTGGTCAGTTCCCGGCTATAGATATAGAGGTCCGGGTTCGATTCCCGGCTCTACCAGATGTTTCTAAGTAGTAGGTCTGGATCGGGGTCCACTGAGCCTCGTGAGGATAAGTGAGGAGCTAGTTCAAGGAAATAGCGGGTCCGGTCTAGAAAACCGAAATTAATGGCCGTTGGGATTCGTTGCGCTGACCACGTGACACCCTCTATCCGCTAAAGTTGGCACTAACTTCGCCGACAAGTGGCGGTCGCTCGGTCGGTAGAGTTCGCGTGCACACTTAAACCACGGAGTTTGTTTTTTTATATTCTTTATTTTAATTAGCACTACCAATATTATTAAATTTTCCATTTATTGTTTTCTAAGTTTATCTTTTTTAGGATTATATTTTTATTCATTAATTCGGATTATCGCTTTTTCCGGATAACCCCCCCCCATTCCGGATTACCGAGGGTTTACTGCAATATCACGAGAAGCAGACGCACTTCGTGACGTCACTATAAGCCGGTACATTCTGTTTTCTGCATGCGACGTGAACCAAAGTGAAAAGCCACGCTGTTTATTGTGAGAGTTCCAGGAAGCGTATAAATACACTGGTGGCAAAATACAGTGAGACCACCCCATTTACCGGCTGGAACAAAGTGTGAAATTGCCCTACATTTCATATACACAGTAACACGAACTTCAGATATTGATGCCAGGTATTGAACCTGTTCCCTGATCCCTGCTCTATGTAGACAGTCTGCTGTATAAATAAACTTACTATATAAAAGAAACTTTTCAAACATTGAAGTTCTAGTTTATTATCAGTTATTTCAAGTACTTTGTCATAAAACTTAGTGACTCGGAGAAAGAATAATAAAAATAAAAATTATTTTTAAGACTTCCTGCTTCAAGAAATTTCAAGACCCTTTTGAAATAAATGAATACGCCCACTAGCTGGTCCGTTTAACTGTCCTGAAAGCCTGACTTTACAGAAGGAAATTGTGTGACACGATGATGGATCATATATCGCAGTTAGCTTGTACCGTTACCATCAAAACACGTTACTTTGTACATATCATTTGTGTTTCATTTAACAAAATTCTTCTGAACCCTTTTACCACCTACTGGTAAATATACATACCACCTTAATGTTGAAAAGTCTGTACTTTGCCCACACACTTTCCAAATATTTCATACCATTCTCAGAATAAACAGTGATTTTTTTTTTCACTAAACAGGATTAATCAGTTGCTCTTCTGTACATTAGACGTGGTGTGTTTTCTGTGAGGTAGGAACCAGATTAGTTTAAGTATTGTTCATATGTAGAGGCCGTGCTCAGCTTCTTTCCTAAAACTTAGCCTTCTTCACTTCCCAGCTCTTTACCCTTTCTTCAAAGTAACTTTACCAGAGGGACGAATGGGAAATGCCTCGGAAAAATGTCTCGTAGGAAGGTACTACCTCCATCTTCAGGACAGAGGAGACCAGCAAGATGCAAGCGAGAAACAGCCATCCGCGGAAGCAAAGCCTGGCTCAGACGTAGGCAAGTAAAAGGAATTTAGAAGCAGTGGGAGCAAACGTATTCAGGTCCTTGTGTTGGAGGCAGCGAGTTCCAGCGAAGCACTGGAGAGCTTCTACAAGACTACACGACGTAACATCCCAGAAGCTCCATTCATTTTATCTTTGACATTTAAAGCTCTCTATAAAGTTTACCGGCTTCTGAGATATGACGCGGCGTAGTCTGGTAGATCCTTAACGACGTTTCGAAGGATCTTGCTGCCTCCATCTTGTATTCTGAATAAGATAAACAGAATTATTCCTGACTAGGAGCGAAGCCCTCATTGTTTAGCACGTGCTACGGTATGAATCTTGTTCCTTCTCTAGAAATTAAAGATAAAATTAGGCAGGTTCCAGTAATTTCCTTGGTCCCTGATTCGCGGAGGGTCGTGTTAGGGCGTGGCATGAAGGCATCCATCAGTAAAATGCAATCAGATCACAGTTCCCCCTACACGAAACATAATTTGTGTAAGAGTAATTTTAACTGAACCTGTTTCCCATGTCTTGCTGGAAATTGGTTCTCGGAACCAACGAGTTCGGCCATAACTTATTCGCCACAACCATAACCTGCGAGCTGCGTGATTATACATCGCCATTTAAATCTATTTCACATTTTTACACTACGGTTATTAGCAGTTACGCAGCAACTTGACGTACCAGACTGTACAGAAACACTGTGCTACAGGCTGTTATTAGGTAAAACTTGTTTGTACAGAGCAAGTAGTAGCGGACTTTAAACTACAGGGTGATACTGGACAGAACTCGTTTCGTTATGATCAATCTGTGATCTATCTGTCTATCTATCTACCTACCTACCTACCTACCTGTCTGTCTGTCTATCCATCTATCTGCCTGCCTGACTATCTATCTACCTACCTGTCTGTCTGTCTATATATCTATTTATCTGTCTATATATCTACCTACCTACCTACCTACCTGTCTATCTATCTATCTACATACCTACCTGTCTGTCTACCTATCTATTTATCTGCCTGCCTATCTACGAGTATCTACCTACCTACCTGTCTGTCTGCCTACCTACCTACCTGTCTCTCTATCTATCTACTTATCTGCCTGCCTATATATCTACATACCTACCTGTCTGTCTGTCTATCTATTTATCTGCCTGCCTGCCTATCTACCTACCTACCTACCTCTCTGTCCGTCTATCCATCTATCTGCCTGCCTATCTATCTACCTACCTGTCTGTCTGTCTGTCTGTCTACCTACCTGCCTGTCTGTCTATCTATCTATCTATCTGCCTGCCTATCTATCTACCTACCTGTCTGTCTGTCTGTCTACCTGCCTGCCTGTCTGTCTATCTATTTATCTGCCTGCCTGCCTATCTACCTACCTACCTACCTCTCTGTCCGTCTATCCATCTATCTGCCTGCCTATCTATCTACCTACCTACCTGTCTGTCTGTCTACCTGCCTGCCTGTCTGTCTATCTATTTATCTGCCTGCCTATATATCTATCTACCTACCTACCTACCCACCTACCTACCTGTCTATCTATCTATTTATCTGCCTGCCTATCTACCTACCTACCTCGCTGTCTGTCTATCCATCTATCTGCCTGCCTATCGATCTACCTACCTACCCGTCTATCTATCTACCTACCTGCCTGTCTGTCTATCTATCTATTTATCTGCCTGCCTATCGATCTACCTACCTACCTGTCTGTCTGTCTACCTACCTGCCTGTCTGTCTATCTATTTATCTTCCTGCCTCTATATCTACCTATCTGTCTGTCTGTCTGTCTACCTACCTGCCTGTCTGTCTATCTCTCAATCTATCTGCCTGCCTGCCTATCTATGGCTCTGCAGGCTTTTGTTAGACCTTGGCCGTTTTTTCAGTCTCTTAAACTTGTACACAGTCGGCAGGACTCCTTGGACGGCGGGTCAGCCCGTCGCAAGGCCGCTACCTACACACGGAAGATCACAAAAACATAATAAATGTTTCGAGTTGGATTCGAACCCACGACCTCCGTGTTCGAGCAAGCAAAGGCAGTTCATGCCTCGGACCGCGCCGGAGGCCACTGTAATCAGCAGGAAGACAATGAGGGAACTGAAGAAAAAAAGGAATGTGATGCTGCTTCATCCGCAAACAAGATTTGACAGACTTGATGTAATTGTTTGCCGACAGTGTTACATAGAGCTACAGACGTTCTAATGCCCTAACGCGCGGCCTACATACCAGCAAGCGGACCTACCGTTGAATGGTCCAAGAGAAATCATCTCGCTGCTCTGTGTGAACGATGATTTTATGCCGGTACTAATACAGCGTCGAGCAATTCCCATAAGTTAGTCCGGCACAAAAAAGTGTGGACTTTACAAGCCGTTCCGTGCTCTGGCATTCTACATTAAAAGGCTCCAGTTTGGACGAATCTACCTCCAATGGTTCTCGGATCATGATTTTTGTTGTTTATTTCACGACGCCATACTACAACAATATAATGCTGGGATAATACGAGAACGGTGAACTGGAAAGGAAGAGGTCGTGGCCTATTCTAGGCACTATCCAAAACCTTGCCCGGAGGTACAGAAAGACGACGAAATACGTCAGAAAGGCGTTATCCAGCCCGAAATCCTTATCAAGAACTTTCAGAATTCCAGTCTAGCTACGCCAGCCTGTTAGATGTGCTGTAATTTTATATATACGTTTCGGAGGAGCTTTCTGCATCTATCTTCAGGTTAGAAGACTGTACNCAACTTGACGTACCAGACTGTACAGAAACACTGTGCTACAGGCTGTTATTAGGTAAAACTTGTTTGTACAGAGCAAGTAGTAGCGGACTTTAAACTACAGGGTGATACTGGACAGAACTCGTTTCGTTATGATCAATCTGTGATCTATCTGTCTATCTATCTACCTACCTACCTACCTGTCTGTCTGTCTATCCATCTATCTGCCTGCCTGCCTATCTATCTACCTACCTGTCTGTCTGTCTGTCTATATATCTATTTATCTGTCTATATATCTATCTACCTACCTACCTGTCTATCTATCTATCTATCTGCCTGCCTATATATCTACCTACCTACCTGTCTGTCTGTCTAT
>NW_019740656.1:778411-834073 GCF_002891405.2 Cryptotermes secundus | reverse complement strand
CCCAGCGCCACTTTGTCCACCACAAATCCCATTTGACCAGATCCGGGATTGAACCTGGGCTGTCACGGTGGAAAGCCAGCGACTAACCGCTTGAGGTATGGCGCGGCCCTGTACTACCTCACTAAATATTATTAGGGTAATCAAATGAAGAAGGATGAGATGGGCGATAAATGTAAAAAGGAATAAAATAAATACAAAAATAATATTTAAATTTATTCACAAAATTTTAGGGAAGAATACCATTTCGGAGATATCGACAAGAGGAAGGTTAATGATGGATGCATCTTACGGTAAACAGAATGTGCAGTAGGTTTCGGATAAGTTCGCTACTCTCAGAGAGGCAGTGGTTCATGGAGCTGAGTAGTTAGGAGAGAGTAACAGGCAGCGCCATAGCTCAGGCGGTTAGTCGCTGGCTTCCCACCGCGGCGGCCTGGTTCGATCCCGGGTCTGGTCAAGTTCGATTTGTGGTGGACAAAGTGGCGCTGGGGCAGGTTTTCTCCGAGTACTTCGGTTTCCCCTGCCAATCTTCATTCCACCAATTGCTCCACAGTCACCCTCACCTATCATCTGGGGCTGGTACAATAGGCCAGAAGTGGCCGCAGTACAAGGGACTTAGTCCCACCCCACCAGCAATAAAAAAAATAAGAGATTGTAAATGCATTGTTTTGTTGCAGAAGTTCCAGAGAGATTTAAGCCGTACGAAGACACACATTAGCATTTTACAACGACGCACTGCCACCGCAATCTGTAATTAACTTATTTACGACTCAAAGTGTGGGCTGGACCTGCCAGGAATGAAACTACAATTATATGTACTCGTAATTAGGGACGGTCTCGTCTTCTTAGTTCACTTTGCATACTTGCTGCAGCCTTTGATGTATCTATACGGGGTTCGAAGTAAGGTTAGGCGTCTGTATGAGACTTTAACTGAATTATCTTTCGAAACACTGAAATATGAAGCAGAGACAGAGGGGAAGTAGAGTGGGGGTAATGGGAGACACCATATGCTATGCAAAGAACTATACCGACTGAGCTACTGCCGCTTGTCGGCGAAGTTAGTGCCAACTTTAGCGGATAGAGGGTGTCGTCTGGTCAGCGCAACGGAGCCCCACGGCTGTTAATCTCGGTTTTTTAAATCGCCATATTCTGTGCAGAGAAAGAAAATTTCCTGCTTTGAAGGTTCTCAGGCAGCTCCGGCTCGTCTTTCTGGTAAATGCCGGTTGAAGATAAGGTAAAGAGTTCGGAAGTGAACTTGTTAAGCATACAAGCAGAGGAAAGAAGTTGGCCAGGGGTGTACCTTGTCTTCGATAATAATTTCGATACTATTATAGGGAGGGTTACATTGCAGTGAAATGTTGATGTGGCCCTCTCATTATTAAATCAGAATTTCAGCACGAGTACATCCACGTCGCTATTGGTATTTTGTACCCTTTGCCATTACACTATTTTATAGCTGGGTGTTTCCGGCTGGTGGCTCACTCTGCAGCCACCTGCTCACTCTGGTTCCTCACTCGCGGATTTCTTATACCCTGAAAATGGATACCATATGTACCTCTTAAACGTCGGTTCACACAGGATCTACACGGCGCCACATCCCAGAAGACGGCATCCTTCACAGTCACCGCCGTGAAAACCTCAAATCTTACATGAAAAATTCCGTTTACAGTTGAGTGTTTACTTTAAAAGGCACGTGGGATTCAGGAGCAAGAGGGCTCTCAGGCTGTGTTGAGGGCAGTACAGGCTCTACAGTGTTTTTTTTTCATTTCCATTTTATTTTCCATTATTATTTTTCTGTATTTTAAAACTAACATTTGCTTCATTAATCAGGATTATTGCTAAATCCGTGTGACCCCACAATTGATCCGGATTATCGAGGGTGTACTATAATTTTGGTTTCGTTGAGTAAAACGAGTTATCTTTGTTTGTATCTTCTTGCATGAAAGGTACTGGTTTAGACTGGGGCCACACGAGCGCACAAAATGCGTCCGTTGTAGAACTAAACAAGAGAGGCGAAAGCTACGTTTTCTTCTGGCTCCATTGCAGACAAAAAACTACGCACCGCATTCTGCAACTGTGGTGTGTCCTCAGCAACGTACTTCGTGCGCTCGTGTGGCCCCAGCCTTAATATCCAAAGTTACAAAGAAAATATTTTATTTCTACTGTTAATTCAAACTTCTAACCAGGAACTACATACACAGACTGCTGTTTCCTGGGGTGAGACACCGTGTAGTGTGGTAGAAATTTACCAGTATTTCGGAAGAAAATACTGCCTCAATCTTCAGGGTCGAAGAGTAGGCTAAGAAGGGAATTAAAGCAAGTAGCAAGTACAGCGCTGTAGACAGTATGTTCCTCTGAAACGTCGGTATACTTCTATCGGTCTACACGGCGTCATGTACCAGAATATAACGTTCACAGCGCCGCGAGAAACTCGTAACTAGCATATTACTGTACACTCCGAGAATGTAAATTGTGGTACATTTTTTTAAATGATCTGACACAGTTTGTGAATAATGTTGTTCTGACCCAGACACACCCCCACCCCCCTCCCCCACCCGTCCATCACTTTCCTAACAGGATCCAACAAAACATCCCTCCCCCTCCCCCCTCTGTTGGTCTAATAAGAAGAACAGAGGAACTTGGCGGGAGATCCCACGGTCTGTCCCGTCTCTGCCTTCTGCTGCAACAGCGACATATGTATCGACAGTCGCTCAGTTCAGGTAACATTGGGAGCCCCGGATAGCTCAGTCGGTAGAGAGGCTGACTACTTGCTGGACTTCCTTTCACGTCTTCCAGAACGGTTTTGGGGCACACCCGGCTTCCTATACTACCGGTTCCGGAGGCGTTTCCTCGGAGATAAAGCTGACCACCCGTCTCCAACTACTGCCGAGATAAAGAATACGTAGATCTATACATCCACTCCCCCATACGTTTCCATGCTCTTGTCCTTAATTATTTAAGTACAGGGACAATTTTACGTTTGTCTTTATGAATTTTATTGTTTTCTTCAGAACTACGATTACAGTATCCAAGTTATCATCAAATATTTGTAGGCATTTCTCATTTCCGTCTTGCATAAACATTGTCTACGTATAAACAGACTGAGCAGCTGAATATTCGTTGGTTTTCCGCTCTTTCCGTGGAAACAAACACAAAATCTCAGCTAGTGCAGCAGGACCAGGAGATAGGAGCAGTAAACGACAGTGACTCAGTCGGTATTTCAGTGTCGAACGTTGCCAGTAAACGGTCTCTCTGAAAAAGTTGAAAAAATAAGAAAAATTTATGCCTGTGCTTAACTAAACACTACTCAATAAAAACCTATGGAGGAGTGGAGACATACATCCATATTTTCTTGATCTCGTCACTAGTTGGAGGTGAGTAGTCAGCTTCACGCCCCGGCCGCTTTACCCCATAGGAATGTCCAATGAGTATTTTTTCTTATTGCTAGTGGGGTGGGACCAAGTCCCTTGTACTGCGGCCACTTCTGGCCTATTGTACCAGCCCCAGATGATAGGTGAGGGTGATTGTGCAGCAATTGGTAGAATGAAGGTTGACAGGGGATACCGAAGTAGTCGGAGAAAACCTGCCCCAGCACCATTTTGTCCGCCACAAATCCCACTTGACCAGACCCGGGATTGAACCCGGGCCACCGCGGTGGGAAGCCAGCGACTAACCGCTTGAGCTATAGCGGGGCCCTGTGTCCAACGAGTAGGAGGCTAGGTGGGCCCCAGAGCCGGTCTGGACGTTATGAAGAGACAAATCTTTCCTCCCCGCTGGGAATTGAACCCCGGCCGTCCAGCCCGTAACCCGTCGCTATACTGAGCTACACGGGCGCTTTAAAAGTCTCTGTAGACTATTATTATTATTATGTTTATTATAACAACCTGCACCTCCAAGGCTTTTCAAGTTCATATTGTGCATATTCAGTGAAATCGTGATTTCAGACTGTCCCTGGAGGCCTGTAAAATGTAAAAGTGGCTCAAGGACCACCAATGGATGGTATTTGTCAAATTCTCTTACTGTATTTTCAAAGGGCCCTTCAGAAGTTTAGCTCTAACTAAATACTCTCTGGGGTCCCGGGACGGTGCAGTCTGTACTGCGACTGGACTACGGGTTGGATGACCGAGGAGTCGAAGTTCCATTCCTCTTAGGGGAAAGATATTTTTATCTTCTCCGTAATGCCTACAGCGCCTCTTGGATCCGCCCAGCCTCCTACAGTATCCAGTGGGTAGCGGGGGGAAAGGGGCAGGAGCGTGAAGCTGAAATATGCATCAACTCCCCCATATGCTTAATTAATGAAGCCCAGGGATAAATTTAACTGAATACTCTGATTCGATTTTCTAGGTAGTCAAGATGCTTCCACCCCCCATACGCCTTTGTTGCGTGGTGCGTAATTTAGCACAAGAACAATTTCTAGCGTATTTTCATTATTTGTAAAACATAAAAGGAGGCTTATGAGATAACCTTGCTGTCTGTGTGTCTGTGTAGGCGATTAGGTCTTCCCAGAACTTCTTGTTATTTTTAATTAAAAATGTATTAGGGCACAGTTTCGAAATTTTGCTGGGGGCACTGAACAGGAACTTCACTCTCTGTGGGCCGTGGATGTTATTTTATTGTATTCATTCATTCTTTTTCTTTTTCGGAAATCGCATTTCAGACGGGTTTGGGCGCATCAATCAAGGCTACGTGCGGTAGCAATCAGTCATTGAGTCCCTGAAGTTTATACCAAGCGGCGATTATTCATTTCCGATTTACGTTTAATTGTATACGGACGGATATGAAGCGCTTGCCCACGCGTTCCCGTGATTGATGATAACGGACGCACAGACCAACTCAGTATGTCGCTTCAACGATTTCAGCTGTTTCAAATCGCGATTGATGACTGGGAAGTTTCTGGGGCGTGACGCCGTGTGGTTCTTGCCGGTTACTTATTTCACTTTTTCCTAGGTTCTGAAGATGGAGGCGCGCAGGTTCATCCGAAACGTACATGGGTTTCTACGGGACTGCATGATACTACCCTTCATAGTTACCGCTGTGAGAAAATAAAATTCAGCAAAAGTACGCATATGTTTAAAGATTGTGCCTCAACTGTTAACGTTACTTAGAAATGTGGACATGATTAATATTCGGCACTGCCGAGCGGGAAACGCTCTGTGTTTGTATTGGGAACGTACTCGGTTCGAACCTCTACTGGGACACCTGCTCCTCTGATTGAAGTTCTTGGGTTACCTGTGTCCACAGGCAACTTTCCGAATGGTACTGTACTTCGGCCATGGAGCCGGGACAACTCAGTCGGTATAGCGACTTGTTACGGGCTGGAGTTCGAGTCCCGGTAAGGTCAAAATCTGTCTCCTCTCCACGGTGTCCAGACTGGCTGTGGCGCCCAGCTAGTCTCCTATCCAGTGGGTACCGAGTAATGCGGCAGGGGCGTGAAACTAACCAATCACCTCCATAGGTGTCGATATCAGTAATGGTAGAGCTATACCTCCACTGTCCCATAGGTCTCCATGGCGTGGTGCTTAGTTAATAAGCACAGGGAAAAGTTTTCAGGGGCAGACCTTGAGGATTGCGAAGTTGACCGCTTACCTGTTCCCAGTGACAAGATTATGATTCAGTGGATATTTACCTCCACTTCTCGAGTGGCCAAACACAGAGTCATATTGATCAATTTCTTCCTGTGGTGTTCATTTAACGACGCTCTCAGTAGCTCGGAATGCACGGCATCGATCACTTTATGATGTATTGTAATTGGGAAGAAGTGGTCGTGGCCTAATTTAAGGCACTATACCAGCATTCTACTGGATGGACTGAGGAAAACTAGGAGGAACCTCAAAATAACGTGTTCCGACCGAGATGTGAACCAGGAACCTCCCATAGACTTTGTCGTGTGAGTCAGTTTGGCGTCTTATTCGTTTTATGTATGTTAACGAAGTCAGTCGTTTAATTGTGCTCTTGCCATATGCCACTCTTGCCCGTGGGCTTCGTGTGCTTTGAGGGGGGAGGGGAGAGGTTCAACAATGCAATCCGTCAAGGCGCGATGGATATGAGTGACAGGTACAAATCAGGGGTCGACCCCCCCGTCCCATGCCTTGGAATGTCGATCAGCGGGGGGAATTTGATCAGTAATCTGGGGGCCCGGTCCAAGTTTCGAGAGATGGATGGACCCGCTCATCGTGAGAGGCAGCGGAGGTTCCCCGCGGACTGGCACGAAAAAGTGAAGGTGGCCAGGTGTCACCCTCCATCGCTGTGGGAAAAGGGGTGGGGCGGGTTTCGTATCGCCTCACGTTCACATGGTGTGTACCGTTTGCACCAAACGCATAACAACGTGGCAATAGCCAGGAATATGAAGCCACGTAGCCCGCTGAAAGTCAACCAAGCAGAGACAGTCCCCAGTAGCACGGGAATGACCCCTCCTCTCGTCTACGAAGAAGCCCCATTTCAAAACAAGTAAAAACCTGAAAACGTAAAGTTGTCCCTGTACTTAACTAATTAAGCACTACACCATGAAGGCGTATGGGGGAGTGGATGTATAGATCCACATTTCTTTTACCGCGACACTATTTGGATGTGAGTGGTCAGCTTCACGCCCCGGCCGCTTTACCCCCGGTGCCTATTGGATAGCAGGTTGGGTGGACCGTAGAGCCGGTGTGGACGACATAAAGAAGAGAAAATTCTTGACCTTACCGGGACTGGATCTCCGACACCTCGGTCATCCAGTCAGTAGTCAGTCACTATACCGACTGAGCTATCCCGGCTCTTTAAAAGGTAAGACTATCCCTGTAATAGGCCATGGAGGCCCATAGGGTTGTGAGACGTCGAGGTTCCCACATTTTGAAGACAATCGGTTCATAGATGGAAGTGAGCTTGTCAGCCTTACGCGCCGGCCATACCCTCAACAAGGTTCGTGGTACTCATTTCTGTTAGAGGCTGAGTCAACCCCAGGGCCATAGTGCGGCTGGAAGGATTAGGTCAATTAAAAAATCCAATGACCTCATCGGGAATCGAACCCGCGACTTTCGGGCTTGTGGTATAGTGCCTCTGAAGTCGCTTACGGGTAATAACACATAAATATTTATTCAGCTTTTTAGAAAATATTTGTGGTTTTCCGCCCCGGAAAACTTTGCAACGGCCCTTCCGACATAGCTTTCCCTCATCCCTCTTTGAGACACAAAATGCATTTCCTTCTTTCAGAGGAAGCAGAAGTGGCATGTTGGCAACACTGCCGCGTCATGTGCACGTCTCAATCTGTAGCCATTTTGGGGGCCGTACACTCCATTGTCCTAAATAAACGCGGGGGCGTCCATATTGCATGTCTGTTGACTTCCTCCAAGGACTGAAGGTGCCGCTCCACCTGCACTTCTGAGGTCACACCTCCACTCATGACGTTCATGGTGTTTACCGATGCACCAGTTGTGGCCAAACTTTAACACATGATCGCGCCCTCCTGCCCCACGTCATCGTCCCTCCGCGATTGTATTTTTGTTAGTGTTACGAGATGTGGAAACGTCTTAAGCCCAATTAAATAGTCTTCTTTAGCCTGCTTTCTATGTGTTTCCACCTAAAAAGTCGGATTAGTGGAGGCAGAAGAGACGGTCGTTGCTAGGCAACGGCTTTTTTGTATTGCTAGTGGGATTGGACTAAGTCCCTTGTACTGCGGTCACTTCTGGCCTATTGTACCAGCCCCAGATGATAGGTGAGGGTGATTGTGGAGCAATTGGTGGAATGAAGATTGGCAGGAGAAACCGAAGTACTCGGAGAAAACCTGCCCCAGCGCCACGTTGTCCACCACAAATCCCACTTGACGAGACCCGGGCTTGAACCCGGGCCGCCGCGGTGGGAAGCCAGCGACTAACCGCTTGAGCTGTGGGGAGGCCTAGGCAACGGCTTGGTAAAAACATTTCCGCGGCAATAAATACGCAACAATGTAAGAACTGTTGGACGCGGTGTTTTCTGTGCGATCCATACAGTATCAGGTACTCAATATGTAATGCAAGTACGATCCCGAAACCAAGGACAGCTGTGCTGGCGAAGGCCAGCAGCAATTTATTGATGTGATGGTGATGTTCTAGAAAAGGAAAGTAGGCGATGAAGTCTTCCGAGAACTTTCTGTCTCTTGAGTCCTGTTAGAAACCATGACTATTCCCTTACTTTGTTTATTTAATCTTATTTTGACAACCAACACGTAAACAAAACCGTATGTTCATTTACGATCAATCCTACACGTACGTGGTAATATTGTATTAATGACACAATCTAACTGCAGAAAAATGGATCCACTTTAGTTTGACAGTTCAGTGAAAACACACATTATATATTCATAAATTACACAGCTGATGTTCATCGAAAGTTGTAGTGGATAGTAAATAACGGAACAAAATACTACAATTTATTAATATTAGTTTTATCAGGTTTACGTATCAACAGCCACCACAGAAAACCTCAATATCTTCTGTATCTTCTCAGATAATATCTTAAATGAAAACGATATCAGCCCAACTAACGGTGGCATAACAAACTGTTTAATACAAGAAGAATTCCGCCTTCTGGGATGTGGCGCCGTGTAGATATTGTGTGACCCGATGTTTCGGAGGGACGTATCGCCTCCATTTTCAGGGTAGAAAATCCGGGAGCTGTCTGCAGCCACCTGCTGACGCTGGTTCGTCGCTCGCGGATTTCATACCCTGAAGATGGAGGCGATATATCCCTTCGAAACGTTTACACAAGATTTACGCGGCGATATATCCAAAAATACGGCATTCTTCATAGTCACCGCCGTGAAAACCTCAAATCTTACAAACTGTTTAGAACAGTTTAACATTTTATTGTAAAGATGGGCCCTAGCGCCCCGGACCAAAACTGTGAGTAAAAATTTGAAATTTTAGAATGAAAATTCTGCACGTTTCTATTCATTCGGCGAGGAACAATACCGACAAGTGGTGAAATCTAAGCGCTCTAATTTTATATATTTGGGATTAAGAAATGTGAGGGCTCGGCAAACCCAACTGATTCAGAGCCACAGACATGTAGCGGCGCCTCCCTCAACTGCAAAAGTAAGCCAACTATTTTCCTTCCTTGCAGCTGCCCCTCTGGGTTGTGAGACAAATACCTCGGTTACATGAAAGATGGTGCCGGCCACGGTAGCCGAGCGGTCTAAGGCATGTACTGTCTTCGCTCGCTTGAAAACCGGGATCGTGGGTTCGAATCCCACTCAGGGCATGGATGTTTAGTTTGTGTGTGTGCGTTTTTCTGTGTTTGTGTACAGGTAGAGAGGCCTTGCGAAGAGCTGATCACCCGCCCAAGGAGTCCTACCGAATGTCCAAGATCTAGAAAAACCGAAGTGAACGGAGAAGTTCATGTAGGTAGGCCTAGGCCCACTGGGGCTGTAGTGCCAAGGAAAAAGAAAACATGAAAGATGGCTGCATAAATAAAGGTAAGAGGCTAATGCAAATACTGCGCTGTGAGCGTGTGTATACCCCGTCTGTAGTCACACCGCAGACACGTGACAATACAGGCAGTCGGTAGGAGGGGATCATGCTGTCGCAATGCCGCTACCTACACATGTTCATGCTTCGAGCGGGATTCGAACCCACGACCCCAGTGTTTGAGCAGGCGGACAGAGTTCATGTTGCAGCCCGCGCGGCCACTGCGATCCGAGGTATTCAGAAGATACTGAGGCTTTCACGTGGCGATACTCACGATAAAAAGCGAAAGGAACGTAACAGATACAGTCCTTAAATGGGTAGAGCGGGCCTGTGAGTTGCTGTGACAGATAACAGCCGCCATGTTTTCCTTATTACTTAATGTATAAAGTTCGATAATTCGTGATTTCACGGTTGACAGATCCCCTTTTGTACGGAGCGACGTGGCTTTGAATGGCTGTTTTTTCTTGCCTCGACAGACGTGTTGCCAATCCGTACAAAAAAAGAAAACAAGTGAACGCGAAAGGATTCCAGAACGGCGGAATGTCTCGTTGCCATAGTAACGCAACTGGGTCAAGGGACGAACCGCCGAAGCGTACAGATCTGACGTCACATTGTGATTACATATTTAAATAGAACGTGTGAAGGCGGTTATCACGTATCGGAAGGAACGCACTGGAATAACATTTAATTATTTATATAAATATTCACTTAACAACTTGAAGTCTCTGTTGTATAAGATTTTGTAACTCATATTCATTTCGACTCCTATGTGTTAGCGAATGATCCGTCGAGGTGGATGCTTAATGCTATCTCCCACGAATAACAAGAGCAAATAGTCTATTGTAGACCGTCCCATTTATATACTAGTGTACTGCACATGTACGTAACTGCATCAGATTATCAGTACTCACAGAATAAACACGATACAGTGAAAGAAAAGACTCTTCATTCGTTCGTGACCTCTTACATGACTTACTCTCATGCACCGTGTTTGCGCTCGACAATTAATTACAATGGTGAGTCCATGTTGCTTAATATCAAAACTTTAATCTCTCCGTTACAGAAATTCTTTGCTTACAGAGTGAGTGTTACGGCAGGCGTCTCTCATGGAAATGACAACTGATGAAAGAAAGACTGTTCTTGGCAGAATTAGTACTATCTGCAACCAGTGCATGCAGTGATCTGTCGTCGCACTGTGTTTCTGTAAGCTCACGTAATAACTGAGATGTCGAATGTTGTGAGAATAGCGGATGCTCAGTCAGAGAGTCGAACGGGGCACTTTCCGAATACAGATCAGAGGCTCTGTGACATCAGAAAGAAGTCCCACTGCGTTGTAAGCCTATATACGTGGGGCTACGCCTCCACTTTTCCATACGCCCTCATGGCGTTTTAATAAAATAAGCACAGGAGAAGTTTCGCTTTATTATAATTTGTTATAAGAAATGAATGTAATGTTTATCAGATTTCAGAATGAATTGCTTTATACCCATGTTCCTGCCCCTTGAGCTGTGAGATAGCCCTGTCACGCAGCACCTTATCACATTCACGAGCTTTAAGTTGGGGGCTGCATCTCTGACCCGGCACCTGCCTGGTTACGGAATAAGGGAGTTCAGATTCCGTTATAGAACTGTGCAAAAAGTAAAGTTGCCTTTGTGCTCCAATAAGAAGGCCATGAAGACGTATGAGGGAGTGGAGGTATAGCTCCACACATTATAAATCTTGGCACCAGATGCAGATGATTTGATAGTTTCATGCCTCGACCAACTTAACCCGGGGAAATAGCCTCCTATTTCTATTGGTGGACCCCAGAGTCGGTCTGGACACTCCGGAAGAAGATAGCTCTGTCCCGGCCTGGAATCGAATCCCCGTTACTCAGTGTCCATATCTTTAAGCAATATGGCGTCATAAAAAGTGTTTGCTTCTCTAGATAATTCCTTGCGGAAGAGGTAACACTCAAGGCTTTTGGTTCGAATCTCGGCCATGACACTGACCACCGTCACAGAGGTTCAGCTACTGAAGCTACTGATGAATTTCCCAAAATTTATTCCATACTACTACATCCTATCTCTCTTAAGTTCCATTTTAATATTATCCTCCCACCTACGTTTATGTCTTCCTAGTGGTCTCTTTCCTTCTGGCTTTCCCACCAATATCTAATATGCTTTTCTATTCGCCCTCCTTCGTGCTACATACCCTGCCCACCTAATCTTCCTTAACTTGATCATTCTAAGTATACTTAGAAGAGTACAAGTTATGAAGCTCCTCATTATGCAGTTTTCTCCAACCTCCTGTTTTTGTGTCTGAGCATTGATGGCATCGTTAAATAACCTACAAGAAAGAGAATATTTCTATCTCCTGGGATATATCTTCTTGTATCCCGTTGAAAGTTACCCGACGTTTCGGGGGAATATATTACTCAACCTTCAGGATTGAATAGTAAGCCAAGCAGGATTTGCAGCCTGCTTCATGCTGGTTTCTTGCTTGGCATTAGAGGCGACATGTTCCACAGAAACGTCGGTTAATTTCCAACTGACTACAAGAAGTTATATCCCAGAGGAGCAGAACTCTGCGGGAACCTGAAATCCAGTAAGGGGCCTAGAAATTGGGGCCCCCACGTATGAAGCCTTTCAGCTACTTGGGAAGCCGGACCAAACAGAAGCATTTAAATGTCAGTAGCCGTTGCAACAATGACACAGCATTTGGTGGGGATTCTTCTTCGCCTCGTGAGATGACAGAAACATCCCCCCTCCCCCCAATATCACGATTGTTCTCTGTGCCTGAGTTTCTCGCGCATTCCACTTCTGTCTGCAGCCCAATAGCTACTGCATTTTCTTATTAGGTCACGTTTGGCTTGAGGATGCCTTCGTCATCCGCGTTTCTGTTCCCCGTGGCACTTCTTCAGACTCGTAGCTAGCAACCTTCATTACCAGCAAATGGCACGCTACACTAAAAGGGCCCGTTTGCTTTTGGATCACTTTATACAAATATCAAGGACATCGGAATGTTACAGAGTGACGTGACTGCATCTGTCACGTGGACCGAGCGTCATCACGCGATAATCTCTGCGGGTTCATCTAATTAAAATGTTCCATTACATACATATCTGGACTGGACGGCCGGGGTTCAATTTTTGGCAGGGACAATGTTTCTTCTCTTCTCTATAGCGTCCAGACCGCCTCTGAGGCTCACCCGGTCTGCCATTTAATGGTTATAAGGGGCGATTTCTTTGGGGGTAACGCGGCTGGGGCGTGAAACTGACAATTCACATCTATCTAGTTCCAAGGTCAAGAATGGTGGAGCTATACCTCCACACCCCAAATGTCTTCGTGGCATAGTGCTTAATTAATTACGTTCAGGGAAAAATTTACCCATTTTACTTATAATGTGTATATATATAGGTTATGAGCAGAGGACTGAAGTTGACTGGGGCATTTGCTGCGATCGGAACTTTGACATCAGTGTTTGAAGGACTGCATTAGGGGGGAAATCTTTATGTTTAATATTGACAGGGCTGCGTGTAAAAACATGCAACGTCAAACATTTTCTCTAGTACCAAGGGAAATCGCGGAAAATGTTAATCCATTTGCTCAGAGGAGAACAGTAATTTTCAGCTGACCTTCGCCAGCGCTGCTGTAATAAACTTGGCAGCATATATATATATATATATATATACAAACAATATAAGCCCTCGCTAATACGGTTACAGTTAATCCGGATTGAAATATGAAAAATGGTGTTCGTAGTTGATTACATGCTTTAAAAGACACGTGATATTCAGGAAGGCAGATGGGTCACTTGCCTGTTCAGACAAAACTTGACAGTTTCTTCAACCCTGCATCATTACGTTCAAAAACATGTACAATTTCTCAGGCTTCTATCGACGAATAAATGTATTGTCTTTTCATTTTTTAAGTAAAGACTCTATAGTGATATTTTTTATTTTCATCAGCACTACTTATATCTAACTTTTACTTCACTAATCCGGATTATAACTAATTCGGATGCCCCCGAAATTAATCCCGATTAGCTAAGGTTTATTATATATATATATATATATATGACTTGTTTGCAAGTTTCCTGCCGCGGACCTAACAGAGAACAACCATTGATAGTAGGAGATCTTCCTTAGTGCTCTTGCCAGTATGTACGGAGGTCACGGCTGTTGAAACAATTTGCAGGCTTTGTGGTATAGGTTCTGGATTAATCTGTTACAATTGATGATATCAGAAATGTTTAACTTACTAATTTCTGAACCCTAATACGTATAATTGTCATATTATTTTAAGAAGGATCCAACTTTTAAACTTTCACGTTATGCACGAAATGAAATATTACAATTCAGTGTAGCAGTTAATTGAATCACATATACCTTGGTTTCCTCTGAGTTTACTTCTGGACCAACCTCCTTACTTGCGTCAATTAAAGATTCTATGTTTTCAATGCCACGGTAGATACGGAAGACATTTTCAGTTCCAATGATTATGTGATGTGATTCTTTATACTTTGGGCATCTGGCTACTTCCTAATATAACGGGCTTTAAATACGCGTTCATACGGAGTTCGGTTCCATACATTATTGCGCAGTATGTTTGTTAAGTTTGTTAGTTGCCTAAGCAAACGGCGACTCGGGTTCGATCCCGGGTCTGGTCAAGTTGGATTTGTGGTGGATAAAGTGGCGCTGGGGCAGATTTTCTCCGAGTACTTCGGTTTCCCCTGCCAATCTTCATTCCACCAATTGTTCCACAATCATCCTCACCTATCATCTGGGGCTGGTACAATAGGCCAGACATGGCCGCTGTACAAGGGACTTAGTCCCACCTCACCGGCAATAAAAAAATTACTTAAGCAAACATCATCAGCAAAACTTAACTACTGTTAGATCTGAGATTATCACAGCGGCGATAACGAACGTGCACTCCGACAGAAGTTCACGGAAACTTCGGAGGAAAGCACTGCCTCCGTCTTCAGGGTCAAACATTAATCCAAATCAGGAAGAAACAAACAGCAATGAGACTGATGTCCATTGCCTGATTCTCGACTTCTTAGCGTATCTTCGAAAGTGAAAATGGAGGCAGTGCACTCCTCCGAAACTTCGATGAACTTCTGCGGGACTGCAAGAAGTTACATCCCAGAAGGCAACTCTTTTCAAATCTTAATTGATTTGAAATCTTTGGACTGGGGTAACAGCAAATTCATTCGCGGTTTTTGTAATTAATATCAACGTCAGAGCAGATCTCATTAAAAAGCGTTGCCAAGCAACGACGACGAAGCGAAACAAAAGACAATGAGATCCAGCAGAAAGAAAATTGAAATACAAAACTGCAAGGTATTTCAGGCCATTGAAATGAGTTCTGTACTCCTTCATTTGACGTTAGGTTGAAATAGTCATTATTAACCGCTCATAATCTAAACTATTCCCATCATCACAGAAAATGATAATCCAATTTATTTTTTTTTCTACTCAGTGGTGCTACTGGTACCCAACTCATCTCTGCACACCATCCTATTCTCTTTGTACAGAGTAAGAATGGCTTAAAGGACTTTCACATGAATACAATGCCACACTCGCGAATAATTTGATGAGACTTGTGATGATGACGCCGCCAGAGTTTCTGTTTGGGGGGGGAGTCTTCAAGACGCTGGTCTCGCCACCGAAATCGTCGTTAAATAACTCGCAACTATCTTTCTGATACTGATCCGTTATTCTGTTCATATGCTATATGGCTCTCAGGCCGGTCACGGTAGCCGAGCGGTCTAAGGCATGTACTGTCTTCGCTCGCTTGGAAACCGGGATCGTGGGTTCGAAACCCACTCAGGGCATGGATGTTTAGTTTGTGTGTGTGCGTTTTTCTGTTTGTGTACAGGTAGAGGCCTTGCGACGAGCTGATCACCCGCCCAAGGAGTCCTACCGAATGTGTAAGATCTAGAAAAACCGAAGTGAACGGAGAAGTTCATGGAGGTAGGCCTACGCCCACTGGGGCTGTAGTGCTAAGGAAAAACAAATAGGGATCTTACTTCAAACATCAATTAAACGAAACAGCTACACTTACAAAACAATAATTGAATTATTTTGTTTTGAAGCGTAAGTTATGCGTGTATTCGCCTGATGGTGGCCACTTACCGATCGAAAAATATCATGGAGCGGTCACAGCCTAATCGTCTTACGATATTGGCGTTTGCCTGGAAGCACCGAGGAAAACTACGAAATAGGTGGAGTCCCGGCCGAGAATGGAACAGAGGACATCCGAATAGGGGTAACAGTACTGCCGGTACACTAAACTATTCGCTGTCGAGTAGATTCGAAAGGTAGACTTGAAAGGATTCTGACGATGGTGTATGCTGTACTTCTTTTGGCTTATTTTGGACTTCATCCATCGTCTGGTATGTAAAAGACAAAATACCACTTTTGTCTTTTACATACCAGACGATGGATGAAGTCCAAAATAAGCCAAAAGAAGTACAGATTCGAAAGGGTTTTGAGGATAGTGTAGTTTTTAGAATACCGGATGATTGATCAAAGTACAAAAACTCAGTAATTCTGAGTATTCGCCATCATTACCCATAAGTCAACAATGCAGACTACGTATTACAGGTGTGAGAACCCGGAACAGCGAGTTTCATTTCTCGAGAATTCTCCCCACTGGAAGTAATTTGAGAAGGCAATTTCACTAATACCTGATTTGGCTGAAATTTACGTTTTTGTTGCAATCCATTAAGAATTTCAGAATCAGTCATGAAGGCAAGTACCACGTACGTTCGGTGTTTGAATGTTAAGTGCAATGTATTGTGTACGTAATCCCTGCTCACTACAGTCTGGTCCCTTGAAGCCGTTACAGCGCATACACGTACATATCTGTGGGTCAGAACTCGGGGCAGACACCCGCACGAATTCTTGTCTCCGTGAAAATATAGTAAGGACTCTGGACTGGCCCATGGCAATACCTTTGCGTGGGTTCCTGTACTCTCTTTTCCGAAAACATCGCCGCACTAGATCCTCAGGAATATGGGTTAGAACGATCTTGTCATATCTCAGACGATTTACCGCCAGTTTCCCACTGCGGTGGCACGGGTTCGATCTCAAACAAGTCTGTGCTGTATTTTATTTTTATAAAGTGGCGTAGAGGCAAGTTTTGTCGGGATTTCCCTGCCAATTCTCATTCCACCAACTGTTCCACATTTATTAGTCGTCCTATCAAAGACTGTATACAGGATGTCCCAGAAAAAAAGCTCAGTATTCTGAGAGGTCGCCGTGTCGGTCATTCTAAGCAAAACTGTATACGTACATGTGTCCTATTCCGAACGGTTTCCGAGATAGAGCTATTTCACTGTGCAGTACATTGTACAGACGAGCAAGACGCCATGTCCTCTCACGAGTTGCACCAAGACAGAGCTGTTTCACTGTACGGTACACTGTGCACTGTACAGACGAGCAAGATGCCATGTCCTCACACGACTTGCACCGAGATAGAGCTGTTTCACTGTACGGTACACTGCACACTGTACAGACGAGCAAGATGCCATGTCCTCACACGAGATGCAAAGTGCACTGATGTTGACGGTGGAATTTTCGAGAATGTATTATCCTGGGTAAACTGTACCAACTTTGTCACTTGAACAATAAATACCGGTATTAGAAGCAGTACGTACTATCTCTTTCTTATCAACAGCTTTGGAACTGTGCAGTGAAATAGCTCTATATCGGAAACCTTTCCGATTAGGGTACATGTATGTATAAACTTTTTTTTTTTTGCTTAGAATGGCCGATATCATAACCTCCAAGAATACCGACATTTCCTTCTGGGACACTCTGTAAAGTTTTAATGCTAACAGCGTCGTTAAATAAAAAAGAAGCGGTTTTTATTCGGTAAGTGAACTATACCGAACGAGCGACTGTCGCTTGTCGGTGAAGTTAGTGCCAACTTTAGCGGATAGAGGGTGTCACGTGGTCAGCGCAACGGATTCTAACGGCCGTTAATTTCGGTTTTCTACACCGAAGCCGCTACTTTTACATTCAAGTAGCTCCTCAGTTATCCTCACGAGGCTGAGTGGACGCCGTTCCAGACCCACTACTTCTCAGAAAATCTGGTAGCGCCGGGAATCGAACCCTGGACCTTTGGATCTGTAGCCAGAAACTCTGATCTCTAGACCACTGAGGCGGCTAACGTCGTTAAAAAGCAAATTCAAAATCAATTAATGGAAAAAGAGCCGGAGTGAAGTCATTTGTTAACGTGTTTCAGAACACAGCTGAGTCCATGCACCTTGAAACACCCGGAACACTAGCGCTGCGACCCAACTGTGTTCCAGTGATCTTCCCAGAACTGTCCGTTCAGCTTTCGTCCATCGCTCCCTGTTTACTCACATAATGAGAAAGTTCCTTGTAGTTACTGCGCACATCAAAACGCGCAGGTGCTCGGTTCGTATCCCCTCCGCGACACTGACAGGTTCATCGTACACCGTTACGTCATCGTTAGAAATTGACTAGATTATCAATTCCGATATTGAGACGCCGGTGGGAAATTCGGGCTTACACAGAATATTTGTTGCCTAGGATTGTCTGCTCAAGATATGACGTAAGTCTGTCCGCAGTGTGGATGGACTCACCAATTATTCCTGTATTTGAAATTCTTAGGTACATGCACACTTTCGTATAAGCGAATGTAGAGTGAAATATCATGAATGGATCTTAAGCCATTCTTGCTTAAACTTGCTATGTCGTTTCGTACGTGCATTGGCAACGAACAAAGAAACAAAAATTCGAATTAAAGATGAGTCTAGTCTCTCAATTTACCGGTAGCTCACTACCGTACTACACAAAGAGGACAGATTCCACCCCCCTCCCTCCGCGCCAAACCCCACACGCAATCCTGTAATAACGAAAATAATATAGGGTAAAGAGGTTGGGGTTATTGACGTACAAATGTTTGCATTACAGAGCGGCTGTAGCCCCCAGCAAAACCAACGTACACAAGTTAGCTCAGTGAATACAAACCTGACGTTGGTTATTTAACGACACTCTCAGTAGCGTCTAATTTTATGATGATCAACGATTGATGATTTGGACCGATAGCGCCGTCTAATAGAGATAGTATCCCCGACATTTGCCTGGAGGGACTGACATAAACCAAGATGAATATCAGTCAGAATGTCCAGTGTAGCGGAGGGGTTTCGAACAGAGCGCCTCCCGGATACGAATCCAGAGCTGTGCTGCTATGATGAAACGTTCGGCCAAACGTCACGTGATAGTGAGGTCCTTAAGCAAGAGCATCGTGTAAATTTCATTGCAGAAGATAATGAAGGAATTTAAATTAAATTTAGTATTGTAGGTCTGCAAAAACTGTTACTGGATGAGTTCAGTTTTATTTAGCATCGGTTTACAGTCAAGGAGGGTTACACTGGCTGGGCATGTAACACGCATGGGGGCGTACTTTAGGATCTTGGTGGGAAATCAAGAAGACCTATATGTAAATGGGAGGATAGTATTAATATGGATCTTAGAGAAAGACGATGGAGTGGTATGGATTAGATTCATCTGGCTCAGGACATGAACCAGTGAAGGGATGTTGTGAATACGATGATGAACGTTCGGGTTCCATAAAATGCTGGGAGGTTCTTGAGTGGCTGCACAATTGGCGGCTTCTCAAGAAGGGCTCAGCTCCAAGAAGTCAGTTATCGGTTTATTTCACCCTCAATTTTATATGATCCCTAAAACAGTTCATACATTTGGCTCTGTTGGATACCTACTTCATGTTGGGTTCTTGATTGGCTTATTCTTCAACCCTGAAGATGGAGGCGACATGTTCCACCGAAACGGATGGTTAGTTTCAAACAAGCTAGACGGTATCTCTCTCCAGAGCCTGGACATGTGGAGGGAGTTCTGTTTCGTCTGGCTCATTTAGCGCTTATAGCGTCGAGTCACATGAAAGCTAACGATGGGTGGACTGGAGGGAGTGTAGAAGGAAGGGGTACTATCTCGCTTACAGAGTCAGAATTCTGCAGGAGCACAAGGTGAAAGTAAGGTAAAGTTGTCCCTGTCTTTTAACTATTTACGCTCTACGCCATGAACACATGGGGAGTGGAGGTATAGCTCCACTATTCTTGATCCCGACACTAGTGGTGAGTGGAAAGATTCACGCCCCGTCCGCTTTACCTCCAGCGACAGAGTCGCCGATACCCATTTGAGAGGAGGCTGGGTGGTCCCCAGAGTCGCTGTGGAGTGAGAAAAACTTGTTACCTCTGCCGAGGATCGAAACCCGTCCATCCAGCCCGTATCTGTACCGACTGAGCGTAAGAGCGACACAAGTATCCCATGTGTCGCACTGTGGCGCCCCCGTTTGCATTTGTAACGAGTGGTGCTCTGTTTTTATCGAGCAGTGAGCATGCGCAGCCGAGAAACAAAGAAATGCTTCCGGCAAATAATTCCAGTAGCTGATAGAAGGCTCTCATCTGCGGTTAGAGAGCGGCCGGCGCGCACAGAAGCAACGCCGCCTGTCCCCCTGACGCCTGGGGGACGCTCTTGCCCAGA
The DNA here is from genome assembly GCF_002891405.2 of Cryptotermes secundus. Taxonomy (NCBI): domain Eukaryota; kingdom Metazoa; phylum Arthropoda; class Insecta; order Blattodea; family Kalotermitidae; genus Cryptotermes; species Cryptotermes secundus. The sequence continues at coordinate 814,132 of NW_019740656.1, read as the reverse complement.
ACAAAGCAAACCCCAATTACAGCACAAGAGTATATGGTAATATAGCCACACGGTTTAGTCTCCAGAAGCATCAAGTTCACCTAAATAACATTTAACAAAAAGTTCTGGGAAGAACTAGTCGCCTACTTTCCTTGATACCACGTGGACCGCATAGGAAACACAGCGTCCGACAGTTTTTCTATTGTTGCGTGTGTAGTCATTCACAGCGAGAACGTGTTTACCTAGCCGACGCCTAGCAACAATCGTCTCTTCGGGCTCCACTATGCCGGCTTTCTGGCATTAGAGTGGACACATAGACAGCAACATATTTTCAAACCCCTTTTATTCTTTTAAAAAATGGAAAACAGTAAAAAAATTCTATTCAAATGTGACAAAAACTGTTAATGCTCCGAACCATATGAAGCGTATAAATGCACTCTGTATACTGGATACTTTATTAAGAATGACTTCATAAAGACGTATGGTGAGTGGAGGTATAGCTCCATGTATTCTTATCCTCGACGCTAGATGGAGATGAACGGTTGATTTACACTAGGTAAAGACCCTTGGTATCAATTCAGTAGGAGGCTGGGTGGGACTTAAGGTCAATCTGAATGCTGTGGAGAAGGGAAAAATCTCCTTCCCTCGCCTGGAATGTAACCTCGAAACGTCGACCTTCCGTCCCGTAGCCATACCGATGTGGTTCATGTTCTCTAAAGGGTTAAAGCCTGTCTCATGCAGATAAGGGAACAGTCGTGTTTCTGGCAACCTTCTGAGGCACTGGGTTCATGTAAACAGTATTTGATAATTCGACAGCCAGCCGACGTTCGAAGTAAAATGTTGCCTCCGTGTTCCTCCGAAACGTCTGTTGACTCTCACTGGAACACATGGCGTTATATCCCAGGAGACGGAACTCTTCATAATTACGACTGTGAGTCACAGAACCTCAATTCCTAGAGTTAATGGTTCAGTTCGTGCCTCACACGAAGGGATATACGGTAGCGTAGGTGGTTGAGGCACTATGCCACAAGCTCGAATCCTTCCAGCCGCACTATGGCCCTGAGGTCGCCTCAGCCTCTAACAGAAATGAGTACCAGGAATCTTCCTGGGGGGTAAAGGGTGGCCGGCGACTAAGGCTGACAACCTCACCGCCATCTGTAAGCCAACTGTCCAGAGAAAATGTGGGAGCCTCAACGTCTCACAACCCTGTGAGCCTTCACTGCCTGTTACAGGGATAGCTTTACCCTTTTTTTTTTTCGCTTTACCTCACACGATACACATATTATCTCCATTATATTGGTGAGCAGGTTAATTCTGTTTCGGGAAATTTCGTTGCCAAGCCTGAAAACCATATGAGACATAAGTACACAGTGTGGGCAGAATACAAAAACTGAATTTTGGAAGGAAGAAACAGGCCATGCAAATAGCACGTATTGTGACGAATATTTAAATTTATTTCCCAAGCTAGGTTTCAGAATCTGATGGTGGTGACAGAACAGAATGCTGAGAGGTGGCACCGTGAATTTTGGTAAATTACTAAGGCTGCTCATTGCACCTCTTGGACAGTCAACCTATATGACATGAACGTTTCCTTGCCCTTCTCTTGCAACCCTGAAGTTAGAGACAGCATATGCCTCCGAAAGGTGAGCAACATGCCCAATTCCACACTGTTCAAAGACCCAAGAACAGGATCAACATCAACAGTGAGCCACCGTGATAGGCTACAATCATTAATGAATTAATTACGTTATCGCCGTGTATACGGGACAGAACATGCAACAGATTTCCAACCGAAGCTGCAAATACTTCTGAAAGAGTGAGATGCAGTGAGCATTTTCTCGCGTGCGCTCATTTTAATGGTTTGTATGCTGATAGCAGGTTGGTAAGCGCTGCTCGGAAGGAACCAACGGTCTTCAGACCACTCACTGACTGATACTACCGTTCAGGGGCAAGACGCCACAAGCTCAACACATTACATTATAGGCATCAGCTAAGCCTCGTGCAAAATCTCATGTTCTGTACGCAGGCACTCGCTCGAATACCAAAGTGTACTTGTGGTTTCCGATTCCTCTCCAACATATACAGAGTGCGACACAGATCCCTGTTTCAGAAATATGGACCAAGCATCAATCTAGGAAGACAGGGATGCAAAGGGAGCAGTAGGGAGACAACGAAAGGAAGGGAAAAGAGACAATATAAAGAAAAATCGAAAATGCAGAAGGAAGCAGCCCAATGTAGGAAGAAGAGAGCGATAAATAAAATCAAGAAGAGAGAAGGAGAGACAGCAGATGAAAATAATGAAGAAACAACCAAATAATTAGTAGGAGAGTAAATGAAAAATTAGGGAACCATATAAGAGAGACACCGAAAAGAAGGAAAGAAATAAAGAAAGGGTGGAACAAGAGAGGGAAGATAAGAGGAATAAATTAATGAAAGAAGGAACAATAAAGGAATGGATGGGTAAAGGGAAATTTGTTCACCGGCCTAATTAATTATGCATCACGCCATTAAAACTTAAGGGACAGTAGAGGTAGAGCTCCACGCATTCTTAATCTCAGTATTAGACGGAGGTGCGTTGTCAGCTTCACACAGCGGCCGCTTTGCCGCCGGGGAAACAGCCATGTATATTAAATTTAATGAAAATCCGTCCGTCGTTTCTGGAGTTGAACCTTGCGGACAGACGAAGGACGAGTAGCGAAAGCGTAACAGGTTGCTAACAGAGGAGTCCTGCAGATCATGAAGAACCCCTGAATTTCGTGGGCACGGTCCGGTCAGATTTGGGGGAGGTGTTAGTTTGGGTGAGGAGTCGCGAACCAAAAATAGTTTTTCATTATATGCAAAAGATTCCTCGCAGACCGCAGCAATTGGTTCTTCGGGACCGACTGCAGACCAGTTCATGAGGCGACTTGCAGACACAATAATAGAAACGTAAGCAGTAATCTACTTGTTACACCTCATCATTATTTCGTTCCTTCTTTCTCCCTTTCTTTTCTTCCTTCCATCCTTTTCTTCTCTGTTCAAAGTGTATAGACATTTTCTGTGTATACGGCGACTGCAGTGTCTGAATCGAACCCCGATTCCTGAGTAGTCCAGCACGTACCCGAATAACTGTGCTGATTGAACTACCCTGGCTCAGTATTTTATAAACGTCTCGGTGAAAGCCCAGTTACCGCAATACGATAAAGGCTGCCCAACCAGCGACACGTGTGTTATTCCATTCCCCAAAAATGTGTTAACGCTTTCCTTGGCCGCGCCATAGCTCAAGCGGTTAGTCGCTGGCTTCCCACAGCGGCGGCCCGGGTTCGATCGCGGGTCTGGTCAAGTGGGATTTGTGGTGGACAAAGTGGCGCTGGGGCAGGTTTTCTGCGAGTACTTCGGTTTCCCCTGCCAATCTTCATTCCACCAATTGCTCCACAATCACCCTCACCTACCATCGTGGGCTGGTACAATAGGCCAGAAGTGGCCGCAGTACAAGGGACTTAGTCCCACCCCACCAGCAATAAAAAAAAGCTTTCCTTCTTTTATAAATAAGGGTTAGAATCTTGTGGGGGAACTGTACAAAAATGGTCCATTTTTGGTAAAATTGTTCCTGTTCTTAATTAAGTGACACGTCAGCAAGACGTACGAAGGAGTGGAGGTATAGACCCACTTATTCTTTACCTCTGCACTAAAGACAAAATGGTCGTGAACTTCATGTCACAGCAGCTTTACCCCCACCCCTTTGGATGGGGTTCGGTGGGCCCCAGAGCTATTCTGGGCTCTGTGGAAGTTAGAATAATCTCTTGCCCCCGTATGGAATCGAACCCCGATTTCATGGTGGTTAAGCCAGTAGACTATTATCTCTTTATGTAACATTATAACAAGTTCATGAATTCTCTGTTTTTCAGTTCCTGTCTTGCCCTTCGTAGATCTGATCACTGTTGGCTAGTATAAGTAGACTGCGTGAAAATGTGTTTGCTTTGGATAGGTCCCTGCCTCTGTCGTCTAGTGGTCACAGTTTTTGGCTATAGATCCAGAGGTCCCGGCTTCCATTCCCGGCACTACCAGATTTTCTGATAAGTAGTGGGTCTGGAACAGGGTTCACTCAGCCTCGTGAGGATACCTGAGGAGCTGTTTCAAGGAAATAGCTGCTCCGGTTTAGAGNGGCGACTGCAGTGTCTGAATCGAACCCCGATTCCTGAGTAGTCCAGCACGTACCCGAATAACTGTGCTGATTGAACTACCCTGGCTCAGTATTTTATAAACGTCTCGGTGAAAGCCCAGTTACCGCAATACGATAAAGGCTGCCCAACCAGCGACACGTGTGTTATTCCATTCCCCAAAAATGTGTTAACGCTTTCCTTGGCCGCGCCATAGCTCAAGCGGTTAGTCGCTGGCTTCCCACAGCGGCGGCCCGGGTTCGATCGCGGGTCTGGTCAAGTGGGATTTGTGGTGGACAAAGTGGCGCTGGGGCAGGTTTTCTGCGAGTACTTCGGTTTCCCCTGCCAATCTTCATTCCACCAATTGCTCCACAATCACCCTCACCTACCATCGTGGGCTGGTACAATAGGCCAGAAGTGGCCGCAGTACAAGGGACTTAGTCCCACCCCACCAGCAATAAAAAAAAGCTTTCCTTCTTTTATAAATAAGGGTTAGAATCTTGTGGGGGAACTGTACAAAAATGGTCCATTTTTGGTAAAATTGTTCCTGTTCTTAATTAAGTGACACGTCAGCAAGACGTACGAAGGAGTGGAGGTATAGACCCACTTATTCTTTACCTCTGCACTAAAGACAAAATGGTCGTGAACTTCATGTCACAGCAGCTTTACCCCCACCCCTTTGGATGGGGTTCGGTGGGCCCCAGAGCTATTCTGGGCTCTGTGGAAGTTAGAATAATCTCTTGCCCCCGTATGGAATCGAACCCCGATTTCATGGTCGTTAAGCCAGTAGACTATTATCTCTTTATGTAACATTGTAACAAGTTCATGAATTCTCTGTTTTAGTTCCTGTCTTGCCCTTCGTAGACCTGACCACTGTTGGCTAGTGAGTATAAGTAGATGGGTGCAACTGTGTTTGCTTTGGATAGGTCCCTGCCTCTGTGGTCTAGTGGTCACAGTTTTTGGCTACAGATCCAGAGGTCCCGGCTTCCATTCCTGGTGGAGGTCCCGGCTTCCATTCCCGGCACTACCAGATTTTCTGATAAGTAGTGGGTCTGGAACAGGGTTCACTCAGCCTCGTGAGGATACCTGAGGAGCTGTTTCAAGGAAATAGCTGCTCCGGTTTAGAGAACCTAAATTAACGGGCGTGGGGATTCGTTGCGCTGACCACGTGAGACCCTCTATCCGCAAAAGTTGGCATTAACTTCGCCGACAAGCGGCGGTCGCTCGGTCGGTTAGTTCGCTTGCGGACTAAAGCCACGGAGTTTGTTTTTGTTTGATAGGTCCCGAGGCACAATGAGGTCGTTCTGTCGCTTGAAGTTGCATAGCGCAGAATCTACTGGTAGCGAACCGGGAAAATGTATTATCCCGGTGCTTAATTAAACACCATAACATGAAGACGTATGTGGGAGTTAAGGCACAGAACTGCAAGTGTGTCGGTGTGACACAGGGAGCTTGAGAACTTAGGACCGAGGGAATACTTGGATACAGGAGGGAGGACGGGAGAAAAGGCTGGAGAAAATTACATATTGAGGAGCTTCATAATTTGTTCTCCATAGCAGATATTAGTTGATTGATCAAAAGGTTGAGATGGGTGAGGCATGTAACATGCATGGGAGTTCTTAGATAGCCACACAGATATTTTACAGGAAAACGCAATGAAAGGTGACACTACGAAAACCTTGACGTTGACACGAGAATACTATTAAAATTGATGCTAAAGAAAGAGGATGGGATGGTGGTGGACTGGATTCATCTGGCTAAGGATAGGGACCAGTGACAGGCTATCCATTGGACAATGAGGACTCTTTCCCCGGGGGTGAGGTGGCAGGGGCTTGAAGTTGAACATTCATTTCTGTATGGTGCCGGGGTCAAGAATGGTAGAGCTATACCTCCACTTCCCTATTTACCATTCAGCGCGAAATGAAACAGCGATAAAAAGGTAACCTACTGATCTTGTAATGTTGGGCACGTTGAACCCTGCGCGATACGTACTTTCCATAATAAAAAAAAAGAGGCTTATGCGATCACCATGCTGTCTTTGTGTCCGTGTATTCACCCCTTTCAACTTTATAGTGATTGAACCAATCTTTATAAAACACGATACGTATATCATGGCACCTGAACCCATCTCAAATGCGTGCTTCATAAACCCTTCCCATCAGTCTGTGTGTTTTCCCTGTCATTGCTAGGCAACGGCTCGGTAAAAAAAACGTTACCGCGTCGACGAATACATACGCGAAAAATAGATGAATTGTTGGAAGCGTCGTTTTCTATGCGGTACATGTCGTATTAAAGGAAAGTTCTTCCTAGAACTTCTTGTTTATATTATTCAGACAAATCCCATGCTACGAAGTGTTCGGCTTCAGTTGCTAAGAACGGACGAGGAGGTATGAGGACTGTCACTTGTGGCAGGTGACGAACCCGGTACGCATTGCAATGCAGAGATCATCATGAGAGCAATTAAATGGTACAGAATGTCCCGGTGTAAGCGTGACACGGACGGACACACAGTAGCCTGCTCCTATCTCAAGACACGCCGATGACTAACAAGCCTCTGACCTATTTTAAAACCGTACGCCGCCCCAAGGACAATTATTTGAAGCACGCCTCTTGCTTTATCCCTACTCGCTCACTAGTTCGCGCCTACAGAAACAAAAGACTGCTGCAAGTACTGTCCGCTTGTGGGCCTCGCCCCTCTGACATCATCAACTGCCTAATCTCATGCAAACCCCTGAGTAGACACGCAGTCCATACGGTGTCGGCTGCTAGGGTCAATCATGGATTTGAAAGCGAACTGGAAGCAATAATAGACATAATATCCAAACTGGAGAGGCTGAGAAAGTTCACGAAGAACCTCAGTTAGGACAGCCGATGTCCCTACAGAGATTCGAACCTAGTGTTGGTGATAATCTAACCCGCTGGGCCCCGGAACGTACGAGTCGAGTTCCTTTGCACAAACAACCGATTGATAACTTCAGTCTTACATTACGACGCTGTTCGAACGTACGTAAAAGAAAAACTAAAGGCATCCCTGTAACAGGCCGTGGAGACTCAGAGGGATGTGAGACGTTGAGGGTCCTACATTATCTAGACAATCGGCTCACAGATGGCGGTGAGGTTGTCAGCCTTACCCTTCGGTCTGCCGCCCTTTACCCCCAGGAAGATTTCTGGTACTCATTTATATTAGAGACTTAGTCGACCCCAGGGCCTTAGTGCGGCTGGAAGGATTAGGTAAATTGAAAAATCCAATGGCCTCATCGGGAATCGAACCCGTGACCTTCCTACTTGTAGCATACTGCCTCAGGCAACTACGCTACAGCGTGCTCCGTTTGCACGTATAAAGAAGGAAGAACATACAAAAACGAAGTGATGAGGTGTTTAAGTGTAAGAGGGACGAATCCTGCATGAAATTCGGGTAGTTCATGACGGAGAACAAAGTGATGTATGCATGGCACCTACAGTTCGAGTGACTCCGATCGGCTGGCTGTATAGATTGGAATGTTTCATTTTTAGCCTACATTCATTATGTTGAAAAAATTGAAGTACGCTTATGACATAACTATGCTGTATGTGTGTCCCTATATCTCCCCATATCAACTGCTGAATTCCTTAACCAATCTTTAAGAAAGCTGCCAAGCTCATCTTATCGGTGTACTTCATAATTCCCTGTCATCAGTCTGTTTGTCTGCACGTGTATCCCTCCTATCATTGCTAGGCAACGGCTCGCTAAACAAACGACAGCGACAACAAACACATGCGCGTCGATTTATATGCGGTCGGTGTAATATCAAATGGAAGTAGGCGATTAGTTCTTCCCAGAACTTATTGCGTTTGTAATATATTTAGCTACGCTCTCAGTAACATGGTCTAGACTATAAAATCGAATGATTGCACGGTGAATAATGAATTGGGAAGGCTGAGGAAGGAAGCGATCATGGGTAGTGTCTCAACTTATGCCATAGCCGCTTCCTTCCACATCCTTACCACTTCACTATTCACTGATCATCCTGTCTTTTAACGCTATATAACTCGAAAAAATCACATCCCCATTAATTGGAAGGTCGCGGGTTTGATTCCCGATGAGGTCACCGAATTTTTCAAATGATCTACTACTCCTGGCCGCACTAAGGCCCTGGGATCGACTCAGCCTCTAACAGAAATGAGTACCAGGAATCTTCCTGGGGGTAAAGGGCGACCGGCGCGTAAGGCTGACAACATCACCGCTATGTGTGAGCCGATTGTCTGGAAAATGTGGGAGCCTCGACGTCTCACAACCTTATGGGCTTCCACGGTGTTACAGAGATAGCTTGAACGAATGAATAAATAAATTGGTGTAAAAGTGGTTAAAATTGGTTTAAACTATGATTTAAAATTATCTGCAAACTTGCCTAAACGTGAAGAGTACTACATTCTGGGATATACCGCCGCGTAGTCCTTTGAAAGTCGACGACGTTTCGAAGAACATAACCTCCATCTTCAGCGTCGAATAAGCAGAACAAGATACGAGTTTAAAGCAGACGGCAGGATGAGGCGATGCTCCTCCAAAACGTCGGTTGACTTTCAACAGACTACACGGCTTTACATCCCAGAAGATAGCACTGTTCATAATCACCGTTGTGGGAACCTCAAAATCTTGCCTAAAATGTAGAATACTGCCTAAAAGTGGTCCAAATATGCTCTAGAAGGTACATGAAAGTGGTCGCTTTGTGGGCCAAACGGCTGGTGTCTTATGGAACACGGGCTTAACATACACGGACCATGAATCATCCAGGCGGTTTTGTTGTTCTCCTTGCTATGTCGTAACCGTGGATGTTGTTGTGTGGAGCGAGCTGCAGAAAACATCCACGCCCTGAGTGGGATATGATCCTGAAAGCTCAGGATCGAAGGTCATATCATCTGCTGCGAAGCGAATTGGCTCAATTAGAACACACACTTGTAGTGGGAACAGTCGCGCCGTCTCCTAGCAATGGGGCGTCACAGCAAAGCACTACATAGTGGCAACTGCTCTCTCTGCTCTGTGGTTTACAGCTGACGTCACAAAGTTCTCTCGAAACTCGGCATGCCACACTGACTTCACGTTCATTTCTTTATTTTTTCAGTATTTCCTTTCTTCCCTTCGTATTTTTAGCTTTCCTTTATGTCTGCGTATCCCCCCTATCAGCTTTTGAATGCCCGAAACATTCATTATGTATCCTGTGACACAGAGACCCATTGCTAGGCAACGACGCAGTAAACACATCCCGCTTCAATGAATACGCAGCAAGGACATCCGTTGCTAAACAATGGATGTGTTTTCTGCGTGCTCCGATGTGAGGCTATATGACGAGAAACCAACAATAACTGACTTGGACTTGGACTGACAGTTCAAGTCAAAGTCATTGCGAGTGACGGTAGGTCAGTCAGTCAGTCAGTCAGTCAGTCAGTCAGTCAGTCACCCTGTCTTGGTTTCAGAGCCACATGTGAGGCTCATGACCAGATATTTGTTACTGTTTGAAAGTTACGGTCTTGTTATTGTGGGGAACCCTCTCTGACGAGAGGACGAGCCTGTCTTTTGTCAGAGACATTGTCTGCAGTAGTAAGTCATTTGTAATAATGTAAAGGAAATTTACATTTTACATGGTAAACTTGTTACTAAATGTACATAGAACATATAGAGGACCTCTGTCAGTCCAGGCCCAGTACAGCAGATTATGCCCTATTTCTAGTAGCTTCTGCTGCAACGGCAGGACTTTGACAGTTCAGTTGGAGGTGTAGTGGGGTCAGAAGTCGAGAGTGTCCAATCGAAGACAGTGATTTGTGAAGTGTTGTAACAAGTTGTATTAAGGTTCAATAAATTCAATCATCAGATTCAAAACTCGTCTTATGAGTCACGCAGACCCCCAATATGTGACAGTATCACGGCACCTGAGCCCATCTAAACGGCGTACTTCATAAATTTCTATCATTAGTGTGTATGTGTATTCGTCCTATCGTTGTTAGGCAACGGCTCGGTAAGCACGTTACCGCTGTAACGAATACACACAATAGAATTGTTGGACGCGTCGTCTTCTAGGGAGGAGGTGGGGTTGAACTGGGGGAGGAGGTGTTTAATTGCGCTGTGAGTAGCGTTGAGTGGCAGGGTGAATGAGGATTTGGAAAGAAGCGGTCGTGACCTAACGAGACACTTTCCTTGGATTTGCATGGAGAGACGGAGGAGAATCACGAGATGAAGGAGGCTGCACACAGTTAACCGCGCCGGAAACTCGACGAGAAATGTGTAAAATTCCCATCTCTAGCTGTGGTTCCTAAACATATCCCCAGCATTCGTCCGCACATGCCTCTCTGCCTGCTTCTGATCTCCCACAGCTCCCCTTCCTCCGTTTCTCCCATCGTCATCTTGGTCTTCCTTACATTTTCTTTTTCAAAATATTATTTGCGATTTCTTTCTTGCCCATAACATCTCACTGGGTTATTTGCTGTGTAAGATTTGAGGTTTTCAAGGCGGTAAGTATGAAGAATGCCGTTTTCTGGGTTGTGGCGCCGTGTAGATATTGTGTAAACTGACGTTTCGGAGGAACGTATCGCCTCCATCTTCAGGGTATAAAAATCCGCGAGCGATAGACCAGCGTGAGCAGGTGGATGCAGTTGTTTGTTAATTTATCTTCCAACATATGTGCCTCTGTTTTCTCTGTTCTCTTTCTTATCCTTCCTTCTACAAGTGCCAATCCCATCTCAGCTGCTGCTCCATATGTCAAATGGGCCTGCATACATTTCTTGTATTTGAGATTTCCCAACACATTTATAACACTATTATCTGTACTTTAAGCTTCCTGTACGCTCCTATTAGTAGCAGCCGGGATAGCGTACAGTTGGCACAGTGACTGGCTACGGGCTGGAAGACCAAGGGGTCGGTGTTCGAGTCCTGGTGGGGTCAAGAATTTTCTCTTCTCCACGTCACCCAGATCGGCTTTGGGGTCCACCCAACCTCCTATCCAATGGGTACCGGGGTCTATTTCCCGGCGGTAAAGCAGCAGGGGCGTGAAGCTGACCACTCAAATCCAGTTAATGCCGAGGTCAAGGAAATGTGGATCTATACATCAACTCCCCCATACGCCTTCATGACGTAGTACTTAATTAGTTAAGCATAGGGACAACTTTCCATTTTGCCACTACTATTAATTGGGGGTACGTAATAGCTCAGTAGTTGGTTGATGTACTCTGCCACAAGCCGGAAGGTCGTGGGTTCCATTCCCGATAAGGTCCCTGGATTTTTTAATTGACCTAATCCTTCCAGCCGCACTATGGCCCTGGAGTCGACTCAGCCTCTAATACAAATTAGTACCAGGAATTTTCTGGGGGTAAAGGGCGGCCGGCGCGTAAGACTAACAACCTCATCGCCATCTCTGAGCCAGTTTTATAGAAGATGTGGGAGCCTCGACATCTCACAACCCTATGGGCCTTAACGGCCTGTTACATTGATAGTTAGTTAGTTATTGGAGAGGGTGGGTTTCCCCATGCACTGAGACCTGTATTGGTCCATTGTGCTTCCCTCTATGATTTCTACCAGTCTCTATATCCTACCGGTACTGGTGCTTACCATCAGTCCCGCCCAGCCAGCGAGAACGGCTCTACTAGCTGAGAGGTATCTATAATGCTTACCCCATTTACCAGAGGTATTAGTGACTGCTGTTGGGCGGGAAACGTCCGTTAATTTGGCTCAGTGACCTCCTTTGGAAATATGAGGTTCTTTTACGTGCCGTAAAGCTACGACACGGGACCCACGGCTTAAAGTCCCTCCCGGAGGACTTGTTCCCTGAATTTTTCCGCCCTTAAAATTTCGACGACCTCCGCCGGGTATTTGAACCCGCGTACTACGGGTCATGAGGTGGGAACGTTACCTCAAGACTACGGAGGCCGCTCTGTTACATTGATAACTTTACCTTTAAAAAAAATGAGTCCGGATAGCGTAGTCGGTATAGCGACTGGCTGCGGGATGGCCGACCGAGGGTTCGGAGTTCGAGTCCCGGGAGGATCAAAAAATTTATCTTCTCCACGTCACTACCGGCTCTGGGGTCTCCTCAACCTCTTACCCAATGGATACCGGGGGTTTCTTCCTCGGAAGTAAAGCGACCGGGTCGTGAAGCTGACCACTAGTGCCGAGGTTAAGAAAATTTGGATCTTTACAACCACTTCTCCATACGCCTTCATGGCGTAGCGCTTAATTAGTCAAGCACAGGGACAACTTTACCTCTCTTTCTCTCGGTTCCAGAAGGTTACTTTAGAAGGCGGTCACAGTTTACACGCAACCAACATTTCTTCATTGGCTTGTTCTTCGAGCCCTGAAGATGGAGGCGATATATTCACCCCACTGCAGGACGCTACAACCCAGAAGAAGACGCCTCTCTGAGGCGCTCAGATGTAACAGTGTTTCGTTTTCCCACCTTGCGCATTGTTTGGGGACGCTGTTGCCTGCCCACACACGGGTTGGCCCGCCTTGTGACTCATGAACTGAATGCTCAAGTCTGCATAAATCAGTAAACATGAGACTAAACCACATATTCGGAAGTGAGCCCTACTTTAACGTTTTAATCACATTGCCATCAGGTGATTCACATACAAATCAAAGCATGACGCCTCTAAGCTCCACACAGATACTGTTGCGTGCAGAGCCGTTGCTATGGCACGATCGCGAGATAGGCAAATATACCAGAGACATTTCTAGGTAACGGCTCCGTAAACACGTTCCCGCAGAAACGAATCGACACTCAAGAGTAGAGGCACTTGTAAACCGGGTGTTTCTACGTGGACTGGGCGAAAACAACTGAGGGCGAACAGTTCAGTTCTGTACGGGAGTCTGTGAAGAGAGGACTGTTGGAAGCCGTTGCCAGGGAACGGCTTGTGAAGATGCGGCAGGCTGGAGGATTAGCGGGCGCTGTGGTTGGTTGTACGTACCAGTTGTCTGTACAGGTGGTCAGCGAATCCAATATCCAATCCACACCCCGTCTACAGTCGTGCATATACGTGACAATACAATGTAAAAAAGGGTAAAGTTGTCACTGTGCTTAACTAATTAAGCACTACGTCATGAAGGAGTATGGGAGAGTGGATGTATAGATCCACATTTCCTTGACTCTGCACTAGTTGGAGGTGAGAGGTCAGCATCACTCCCCGGCCGTTTTAGCCCCGGGGAAAGAGCCCCCGCTACCTGTTGTATATGAGGCTGGGTGGGCCCCAGATCAGGTCTGGACGATATGGAGAAGAGAAGATTCTTGATCCTACCAGGACTCGAACTCAGGATGTCCAGCCTGTAGCCAGTCGCTATCCCGGCTCCTATATACGTGCCCAGTACAATGAAGGAACTCAATGTAACTCTTTCCGAGCTTCTTCTTGTGACACGGGGTAGTTCAGTGATTATGATGACGTTACCGTCTGGCCTGCCCGGGAACCGGACTCCGCCTTTCAGGAGAACCCAAACAGAGTCCAGCCAGTAAAAAGCAAGTAAAGCTATCCCTGTAACAGGGTTGTGAGACGTTGAGGGTCCCACATTATCTAGACAATCGGCTAAAAGGCGGCCGTGAGGTTGTCAGCCTTACGCGCCGGCCGCCCTTTAACCGCAGAAAATTATTTAATTAATTCCTGGTACTCATTTCTGTTAGAGGCTCAGTCGATCCCAGGAACATAGTGCGGCTGGAAGGATTAGGTCAATTGAAAAAATCCAATGACCTCATCGGGACTTGAACCCGCGTAGCATAGTGCCTCAACCAACTACGCTACAGCCAGACCGACCCGAAACCAATCCTGTTCAATGGATGCGGCGGTTCTTTTCCCGAAGTTAAAGCAGCCGGAGCGCTTACTATTCATTCCTTCTAGTGCAGAGGATAAAATGCGCGGAGGTATATGTCCACTCCCCCCATACTTCTTCTCGGAGTGGTGCTTAATTAAGCACAGAGTCAAATTTACCACAGTTCTCGCTAAAAGAGAAATTCATGCCTGTATTTCGAAGGTATTTACGTTCTGGAGGATCGCCCCTTGTTGACCGGTAGAATGATTGCTGCTTTGACTAACACGGCGTGCTGTATGATCTGTGTTATCTGTGTGAAATTTCACTTACGTGTTAAAAGCTCGCGTCCTTCTGGTTGCTCGATTATACTACTCTTCGACCCCGATGTTGGAGACAGTACGTTCCTCCGAAACGTCGGCAGACATACCAAATTATATACCATTATCCTTATTAATTTGTGTTACCTAGTGAGATCCAGAAACCATTATGGCGAGGTGTATCAAGCTAGCGGCCTGGTACCTCAATTTCGACTTTGGAAGTTATCCAGGACCTGAGCGATGCTCAGTAGCCTGGGTTGCCTCAGTAGAGGGCTGCATGAGACGGAAGCAGTATTAACTTGGACCTTATACTGATGATGGATGAGAAATGGTCTGGTGATGATGAGAGGGCGGGAGAGAGGGAGAGTGGGGGTGGCAGTGAGAGAGACTGTAATTAGCGGGGCAAGAAAAATTTCTTTCCTCCACTTTTGAAGGTTCCCAGGCAGTGCCCGCTCGTCCTTCTGGTAGAGGTACGTTTGGGCGAGGGTAAAGCGTTGGGAAGCGAAAAGGAGTAAAGGGTTAGGATGTGGAGAGAAGTTGAGCCGGGGCTCTACTGCGTATGGTCGGAATTAATTTCAATATTGTCACACACATATGTTGAGTGACTATAGACGGGGTTTGGATTAGTGAATAGATTTAGTGACCACTTTCAGGTCGTAGCTACAAATAACTGTAACACTATTCACTATTTCACAGTTCACTAGAGCACACAGTCTAGTGTTCTCAGTATGTTACTACACGATTCCTGGTAACGGTTCCAACAATGGATATTCCTCTTCCTCTGGCTCTAGTCCTCTCTACACAGACTCCCGTATAGAACTGTCTCTCAACTGATTTTCTCCCTTGCATCTCGGCACAGATCTTGTAGAAAACACAAATCCCCATTGTTTTAATCCAGCTGTTGCATTATTAAGAATCTGCTGCCTAGCAACGGGAACGTGTTTACCGAGCCGTTGCCCAGAAACGACCTTCGTATAACCGCCCATTTCGCGGTCGTTGCATGGCAAAGGCTCTACACGGTACAATATTAACGTTCGAATGGATGCATTGGAATTAACTTTTGATTTAACATTGGGAGGCCTACATCGTTGTGAAATTTTGATGTATTTCCATGTAAGTAATGTTTATAATTGAATTCCCTACCGCACAGAAGACATACTGTGCCTCTGTTATAAACAGTAATATTTTAATACTATTTACGAAAGTAACTAGTTTAGCGTGATAATCACACAAAATACGCAAAAGCGCTGTGTGAACTAGGTGCAGAGATTTTAATGCTGAACTAAGCGGCAACTGCGCGTTAGGAGAAAAAACTTGAAAAAGTGGAGGATTAGACAGTGTAGGGGGTTCCTTGCCGCACCCCGCTCTGGTGGCCGAGAGGCAGTTGACAATGGAACACAGGCTGACGTCCAAACGTGCGATTACATCAATCAAGAAGGGACCAGAAGTGGCCACACGTTAATACCTGTGATGGATGTTAATTAGGTTAGTCTGACAACAATGTAGGAGGTTTCGTACTGGGTGGGTTTCCTTACCGCCAGGGCGAGACCAACCAATCCCAAATATTTCTTCAGTAAAGTTATGAATGATGGAAACAAAACCAGTTTACAAATCTGCATATTGAGCTGACACTGACCTCGCTTGACAAAAAGAAAATTTATCTTCCACACAGTTTAGAAATAAATTATGGCATTTGGGCCGTCGCAGAAACGCTGCCTTCTTACCAAAACGTTCAAGAGTTCAGTCTCTGGTCACTTATAGTCTATTGTTTCCGTCTATAAGGCAACAAAGAAGAACATTGATTCACATTTAATCCATACAGTGGTCGTTATGTGTATAAAATGTTAACATTATTAAAATATTAGAATATATACGCATAGAGAATGCAGAGAACGCAAAGGGACACGTGATAGGCACAATCAAGAAAACAACACACCAATGAAATACAGAAACAGCCACGTTTAAAAAAAATATGAAGAAGGAAACACCACTGACGTAACGAAAAACGATATTCCATTAATGCACAGTGCATTAGACTCCGTATAAAAGTGTTGACTGAAGATAGCCTTATATGGCCGAAACATGTAGCATTGTAATAATGCATATATATTCTAAACTAAAGCTCCATGGCTTTAGTCAGCAAGCGAACTATACCGACCGAGCGACCGCCGCTTGTCGGCGAAGTTAGTGCCAACTTTGCCGGATAGGGGTTGTCACGTGGTCAGCGCAGTGAATTCCCACGGCCGTTAATTTCGGTTTTCTAGACCGGAGCCGCTATTTCCTTGAAATAGCTCATCAGTTATCTTCACGAGGTTGAGTGGATCCCGTTCCAGATCCACTACTTCTCAGAAGATATGGTAGCGCCGGGAATCGAACCCGGGACCTCTGGATCTGTAGCCAAGAACTCTGACCACTAGATAACAGAGACGGCTATATATATTCTAATATTTTAATAATTTTGATAACGTATTATACACAACGACCACTGTATGGACTAAATGTGAATCAGTGTTGTTAAGTGTTGCATTACAGACTATAAGTGACAACGCAACGCAGCTGGATGTGTTGGCGCAAAATGACAATGGACTAGGCCCTTCTGTGAGTGTGTTCGCTTTTATCCCACTGCTCGTCATTCCACGATTGTTCTGTACCCATCTATCACCGCTCCCTGAGATATGTGTGCTCCTGACCACGCAGCACAGTATCACAACTTCCGTCTATAATTTTGAGCTTCATCTCTGACCCTGCGCTTAACAGGTACGGGGGATGTGGAGAAGAGAATGACATCTTGACTAAGCAGTCTTCCTCGATCGAACAGTCTAGGCGCTATAAATGTTGCTTAGAAGGAAAGACCAACTTAATTATGTCTGATGAGAGAAATGCTTTGCTTGGGGTACCTTGATACTGCATTTCTTAACAGTGAAAGGGTTAATGCCTGTGTACAGTAAAAGTCATAATAAACTTAACGTTATAAGTGCCCGACCTGTAGTTTGCTTGAACGACTACACGAAGAGATACTGTTTTTAAATCATCTTTGGGGTTGCGGCATCATTGGATAGTGACGTAGATCGTTATGTCATTACTATAAACTAATTACATTATATTCTAAATATACGATTGGAACCAAGCTGGAAGGTCGCGGGTTCGATTCCCGTTGACGTCATTGCATTTTTCAATGCATTGCACTATGGCCCTGGGGTCGACTCAGTCTCTAGCAGAAATGAGCACCAGGGATCTTCCTGCGGGTAAAGGGTGGCCGGCGCGTAAGGCTGACAACCTTACCGACATCTGTGAGCGGATTGTCTAGAAAATGTGGGAGCCTCGACATCTCACAACCCTATGGGCCCCCACGGCCTGTTACAGAGAACCAATATCTCAGTACCCGAGATCTCACTGAACACGGAGGCTGCAGTCACTGCTCACGCTGGTTCCTCGCTCGCGGATTTTTCTATCCTGAAGATGGAGATGATATGTTCCTCCGAAACGCCGGTTCACACAAGATCCACATGGCGTCACATCCAAGAAGACGGCATTCTCCATAGTCACTGCCGTGAAACCCCCAAATCTCACAAGAAATAACCAGTTGATTTTAACATTTGTGGGCAGTGTTTGTCATCACGTAACGGAGAATTTTACATTTTCATTTCGATCTTAAACAATAGTATAAATGCGATAGGAAATGTGTTAATTTGTTTTATTCAAAATTGGGGCCACGTGGGATTTAAATCAACAGGTACCTGGTGTCATTAAGTTTGGGAACCATTTTCTTAGAGAGAACATGTGTGGGGACTTCCCACTTTACAACCCAGTCGCTTAACCAGAAGGACTGGAGGGTCAGTGTTCCTCTGAAAAATGTTGCAGACACTTGAAGTGTTCCGGTGGACAGAATACCGTTTCCTAGTATTGTGAGGAAAGCAGAACAGGATAGCAACTTGAAGGCCAGGTTGAACCGTTATTTTAGAAACCTGCCCTCATTGGGACTGCTTGAGTTTCTGTCTGAAATTTGTCCTCCGCCCAGTTACCTGAAATAACACAGAATTTCTGAAAGTAGATCTGTTTCTGTATCCAGATGAAACGGCGGATAAGCACATATTCACCCGAGTGCGTTAGATATAGTCTCAATCACTGAACCACGTCTGAGATAAGACTTCTCTAACGGACCCAACAGTGGATAAGTGATTGAGATTAGATTATTCTAAGGGGCCTAAACATGGACCAGTGATTGAGATTAGCCCTTTCTAAGGGGCCCAACTGAGGTGTCTTCATTTCTCACCTGAAGACGGAAACAGATCCAGTTTCCGAAACGTCGTGTCCTCTATTACCTAGAATTCCAGACGCTGGAAAAAGTCCAAAACCCAGTAATTCTGTATTCCAAAAGAATAATTGTTGAACGTATCATTTTCTTTGCGACTCGTGCCGTACTGGATGAAAGTAGGATATTAGTTTTTCCAAAATTTCTTCTTATCTGTCGGATGACATTGTGGTTATTTCTGTGGACCTGCTATGTGAATGTCCCGTCCCCGGTACCCATTGTACTGGAGGCTGTTTAATCTCTCTTGAAGAGAAAATGTCTTTCTCCCGTCGGGAATCAAACCCATATTCCTTTGGCGTCTAATCTGTAGTCTGGTCACTATACTTTCTGAGCTATCCCGGTCCGCTTTGTTCTAGAACTGTCATTCCGTCCTCATACAAGAGCTTCACGCGTTCTTAACCTCAACAGAGGATGAGCCTCGGTGGTCAGTTCCAGTGTTCAGTTGTGATATCCCCGGGGGACTGGAGGAGTAGAGAGGGGTAAACCCTTCCCTGTCACTGCCAGTTGCTTCGCTCATTCAAAAGTGTTACAAATCATAAAGTTTTTGAGAAAAATAGACTTATAAATATTCCTTGTGGACTGTATCAGTTGAAAAGGGGGCTTTATTTTTGTGCATATTTGCCACCACGTTCCCGGAAAGGTTGTCCCGTTAAGAGGCTTGCAGTTAAGACGTAGCGGTGGTTCTGCCAGAAGAGTGGGGTGGAGACAAGAGGGTATGCAGGTGTATAGACTTGCTTCTGTTATGTTTCATTCTCCACTAAATTCTCAGTAAATGACCCATTTAAAAAGGTCTGCATTTAGGTTTTGCTACTTTAAATAGGAGCCATTGGCTTCTGTTGTCTACTGAGGCTAATGTATTGTACAGAAACATAAATGTCAGGAGCGAGAAGACATTCTGTTAAGAGGCCAATAGGGGCATCGTCTAGAAATGAGTACAGAGACAAAGTACAGTCACTCCTCCAGCTGCGAGTACCCGACTTTAACGAATTTTGGGACTTGCACCTCGAAACCCGAATGTCGGCCCCCACGGACAGATCCTTCAGGAACCCCCAAGCCCCCAGTGACGATCCCAAAATCTCCCGTAACAAGTTTTGCACTATCTGAATTCTATGAGTGGCAGGAGATATAAGATTTTGCTAAAATATTCATTTAGTTTGTAGACGGTCTGGTGCCTTAAATATTAAGTCTTGATGATCCACTTTGCCGATGACAGTAGCCGCGCGGTCTAAGGCACGAACTATGTTAGCTCGCTCGAACGCTGGGATCGTGGGTTCGAATCTCACTCAAGGCATGAATGTCTCTGTGTGTGTGTTAGTTCTCTTTGTGTTGTTCTGTGTGTAGGTAACGGCCTTGCGACGGGCTGATCCCCCGTCCAAGGAGTCCTCCCGCCTGTGTAAAAAAATTACGAAACTGAAGAAGAGGCCAGGGCCCAACAAAATGAATAATCCAGTTTAATGTATTAATTAACTTACTTTTTTCAACACAGGTAACAGTTAAATGTTTATAATACGTTGTTTGATTTCCTTTATTGATTTTATAATGAAAAAAACAGTTATAGTGCAACAGAGGTTATATATATAGCCTTGTGATCCAGGAACGTAGCCCTGAACATCCCTTATTATGATCAAGTCGACTTGGGACCCGTTTTGGGGTATGCTTTAAGTACAAATGCACATTGTAGCGTGTAGGATCCGTTGCTATGCAACGACCGCGAGATGGGCAGATGTACAAGGGCGGTTTCTAGACAACGATTCGGTAAACACGTTCCCGCAGTCAACAGACAAACGAAACAATAGAAGCTCCGTTTTTTTCTATGTGGTCCGTGTCGACGTGTTACAAGCAAGGGAGAAGGTCATTTCAGTTCTGTGCGGGACATGGCTGGAGCGCGTGAAACTGAAAAATCTCCACTGTTAGAAGCCGTTTCCAAGGAACGGCTATTGAAGACAGCAGACTCAGAAAGGCTGTTTTGGGGAAATACGTGGATCGAGGTTAAAAAAAATACAGAGACAATAATTGAATTTAGGGGTCAGGAAGCAGCAGAGGGGAGAAAAGTAATTATAGAACGAAAGAGGTGTCATTGTGTCCCGTCACCTTATGTTGTAGACGTTATGAAGTTCTCACAGTAACATGCTGTCTGTAGTCCGGCATAAATTTACCGCCGTTTCGTAGGAATCTACTGCGTCCATCTTCAGGGGGAAAACAGTAAGGCAGGCAAATTTGGTTCTTGTTCCTTACCGGCTGTTTGCTTGGCTCAAAATTCGACCATGATGATGGAGGGAATATTTTCACCCGAAATGTTTGTGAATGTCTACCGGCTCACATGGCAGACAAGCAGCACCCAAGGGAACAGCAAGATCTGCTCCCAAATTACAATGATGAGAGTATGGGAGAGCTGGACTGAACACAGAATTTGAGGTTATCAATTCACTGAATATTATGACTTGGCTGTTCTGCGTTGTGCAGCCCTTTAGCCTTGTAGATGGTTATCAGCATTTCGGAGAATCGTAGGGCCTACTTCCCTGAACACAAAATTTAAGTGGGGGGGTGGGGGACATAATCCTCAAACAGTCGCCGTATTAAGGGCACTCAGCGAACACCTTTCTCTCTCTCCTGAAGCTCACAAGGTGTTGGGCCCTCACCGAAAGCAGGAGAATGGACAAACGGAATGGGGCGAAATGAGCAGTTTAGGCTCAGGGGGTCACGGTTCGGGGCTACACATAAAGGCAGGCAGGCAGAACCGCCATACATGCTGCAGCTGTGCCAATTAA
The DNA here is from genome assembly GCF_002891405.2 of Cryptotermes secundus. Lineage (NCBI taxonomy): Eukaryota > Metazoa > Arthropoda > Insecta > Blattodea > Kalotermitidae > Cryptotermes > Cryptotermes secundus. The sequence goes on along the minus strand of NW_019740656.1, from coordinate 792,857 downwards.
ACAACCTCAGTCGCATCATATTTGAGGTTTAAAATGGATCTTGGAGAAACAGGACTGAGAGGTATGGACTGGATTCATCTGGCTCAGGATAGGGACCAGTGGAGAGCTCTTATGAACACGGTAATGAACCTTCCATCTCTCTATGGCTCTACAGTCCCTTGTTGGACCTTGGTCGCTTTTTCAGTTTCTTAACTCTATACACAATAGTTAGGACTCCTTGGACGGGGGATCAGCCAGTTGCAGCATAACCAAATGAAGTCCCTCAGCCTATATAGAATCAGAGGTTTGGATCAAGTGCCCAAGGACATGGCCGAAAGCGGCCCAGTACCTGGAGAGACTGGGAAAATAGAGGACAGTCAGTGTCCACGCCGGGATTCTAACATGCCACTTCCTGAAGCGTTAATATCTGAGCCAGCTGCTTCCTAAATTGATCTGTACAATGAATCCGGTTCCATTCCATCATCACCATTTGGTATACACATTTTGGGCCAAGATAGCGCAGTCGGTATAGCGACTGGCTACTGGCTGGACAACCAAGGGGTCGGAGTTTGAGTCTCTGCGGGGGCAGGAATTTTCACTTTTCTATGTAGTCAAGATTGGCTCTGGGGCCCACCCTGATTCCTGTCCAGTGCGTAGCGGGGGCGCTTCCCCCGGGGGTGAAGCGGTCGGGGCGTGTAGCTGACCACTCACCTGCAGCTAATGCCGAGGTCAAGAAAATGTGGGTCTACACATCCACCACCCTGTACGCCTTCATGATATAGTGCTTAATTAGTTAAGCACAGGAACAACTTTGCCTTTATGCCCTTGAATGTGACACCGTGCAGTGTGGTAGAAGCGTTCTATTCTGGATAACGCTTTCGGTAACGTGAAGTGGCAGAAACGTCACCTTTCCTTTTTTCAGGGACAGGCGCACAAAGGAATCAGGTCCGATAGATACCGACCACTACTCTTGGAATTTTAGTAATGAGTTCACCTGCCCCACCCTTTTCTGTTGTTGGTGGCATTTCTTGACATCTGCTCCCAGCTGTCTTTCCTTTTGAATGAATTCAGCGTTCCCTGTGTTGTCAAGACAGGGTCATTTTTACAGCCGTAGTTTCAAAATTATTAAATGGATTCCGGTGCTTTGGATGCATTTGTTAAAGAGTACTTTGTTCTGATGAGTGGCATAATGTTCAGGTACCTCCCCCTCCCGAAGCAGATAGTCATATCCGGGAAATTATAGGAGAGGCTGTTGGAAAGGGAAATCGTGAAAACGCGAATGTTCGTAGTACTCGTATTGGATAAGGCAAAATCCGACACAGAAAACATGAGGCTTAAGCTTTACGGCAGTCAAGCATACGACCCTTCAAGTGACTAAACTGCCTTTGTAGCCTGAGCTACTTATGATACGGCATGTTCTGTTGCCCTCAGCTAGACTGGCAAGATGCAATTGTATTATACCATATAATAACATGTAAACTGTAAATAGTATGTACATACTGACAAGTGGCCCATTGCTGCTGACTATGACTTTGACATATGACAGACCCGTCCTCTCGTCAGAGAGGGCGCCTCACGTGGATAAAACCGTAACTACGTATCTAACAGCAACTAATATCTGGTCATGAGACGCAGATGGAGCTCGACACTAAGACGGACGGACTGACTGGCCGTCGGTCGCAACGTGACTTTGTTTCTGAGTTTCTTGTGAAGTTTACAATGTAACATACAAGCTGTCATACCTTTATGGAGATATAGAGTATCTAAGGCCACTGTTTATTGTGAGAACCATACGGAACACACAAATACACTCTGTGGGCAGAAAACTCAGTCCGTACCTCCCAGGAAACACATCACGTCTCCGCTACAAAGTCCTACCGGTTAATGCTGTTTAGGGAAACAGCCGCTGTTTATTGTGAGAACCATACGGAACACACATATACACTCTGTGGACAGAAAACTCAGTCCGTACCTCCCAGGAAACACATCACGTCTCCGCTACAAAGTCCTACCGGTTAATGCTGTTTAGGGAAACAGCCGCTGTTTATTGTGAGAACCATATGGAAGACACATATACACTCTGTGGACAGAATGCAGGCAACACTGTCCCTTAAAAAGCTGATGCCTTTCCTTAGTGTGGTCAACCCGACCCTTTTTTACGAGCGCGGCGGGGCACCCGTTCCACCTCTCCCCCGTTTCGACATTGTGCATAAATGATTCATTCCACATGAAGCCAAAAAGACAAGGTTGAACGATTGTTATAAAAGGCATAGATATCCAAATACATAATCACGTGCAGTAATGAGCGCATGCGCTGTGTTGGTTGTACCAAAATTTTATAGACTATTGTTGCTTAATATCTTGATGTATACTAATACTAATTAATTAAGTCACATGATTATACACTTCACGTCTGTCGGACCGAAGATACTTCATTCAGATACACACTGCGATGTATGATTTTAGTGCACAATGGACGACGTGGGATGTTGGGGCCATTTTGAACTTTATAGCCGATAATTTTTGGAAGGTCACGAACTTATTGTCTTACTTTCAGATAACCAAACGTGTGCATGAAGGTACTAAGTACTTACATAATTCAGATCTAAAGCAACGAAATCAAGATGAGTTCTCTATTTGGTGGTGAAAGGAAAAACTATGTAGAAAGCCAGGCGGAAGATAGACCCCCATCCCCACCCCCACCCTTTGTTCAGGTCGAGTTGCAGTTAGGCCTGAAGCGACTCACATTTCAGCTAACAATACACTAAGTGTAACGCAAAGTTTCTCCGTAACGCCCTAATTCAGTGAGTCATTTCCAGATTGAAATTGTGCTGGGATGTCAAGCTAAGAAATCTGGTAGAAATTTAAAGACGTTTCGGAGGAAAGTTGTGTCTTCATCTTCAGGGTACTACTTTAAAAAATTGTGCTAAAGTTTCGGTGTAAAGTACTGGCTCAATCTTCAGTTTCAAAGAGGAGGTTCAGCAGGCAACAGGAAGCAGTTCAGTCTCGTAATAGTTACTGACGTTTCGGAGATAAGTACTGTCAACATTTTCAGGGCTGAAGATTAACGTCCTGCTTGGTTCTTACCGGTTCCTTGATTACCTTACCCTTGGGCCGTAGAATATAAAGGTAGTTTGTTCTTCCGAAACGTCAGTAAACGTCTCCTAGAATACACGGCGTCATATATCAGAATACAGTACTCTCCACAGATACCGCTGTGAGACTCAACAGTCTACAATCGTCCATTCACTTTTTAACTGACTGACCGTCTTACACTGCCTCTAAGTAATTACTGAGTAAGAAAAAGCTATTCCTGTAACAGGCCGTGAAGGCCCGTAGGGTAGTGAGACGTCGAGGCTCCCTCATTTTCTCTAGGGAATCAGCTCATTAACGGTCGTGAGGTTGTCAGCCTTACGTTCCGGCCACCCTTTACCCCCCCTCGAAAGATTCCTGGTATCATTTCTGTTACAGGCTGAGTCGACCCCCAGGGACATAGTGCGGCTGGAAGGATTAGATTAATGGAAAAATCCCATGACCTCACCGGGAATCAAACCCGCCACCTTCTGGCTTGTAGCATAGTGCCTCAACTAACTACGCTACCTCGTGCCCCACTAGTAATTAACTGAGTACATTTATTAACCTTGAAAAGAAGAAAAGAACACAATTAAGATCCAGCTGCGAATTAACGATGCTTCGTATCAGTGCTGTGCACCTCGAAGCAGCGTTGTCGGACAGTCACGTCAGCCTCGAAATAGCATAAGCCGACAGTTCAGGTGTCCATTTATTTGCGAGCACAGATCCACTAGATATAATAGTATGCGCTTTGAATTGTACAAGCTTGTTACTGCTACTGACATCTGGAGTTGAAATGTGGATCTGACAACAGTGCTACATTCTTCCACCCGAACTAAGACTTGCTGCACCATACGTAAGTGGAACCAGGGACAATTATATCACATTCCTCACTATAAGCAACTAAGTCCATGGAATAGGGTTCATATGTGAGGCGCCAGGTAGGTTGAGTAGCAAAGGTAAAGGTAAAGCTACCCCTGTAACAGGCCGTAGAGGCCCTTAGGGCTGTGAGACGTTGAGGCTCCCACATTTTCTCTAGACAATCGGCTCACAGATGGCGGTAACTTGTCTCCATCTTCAGGATAGACTGACAGAACAGACGGGGTTGAATATGTGATAAGCGAAGCAAGTTAAAATGTACAAGGATGTATTCTACAAAAATAAAGCCCTCTCAGACATGAAATGCATATAAACATTGCTAACAAAACGAGTTCCTACCTCACGGAAAACATACTGTTCATTCCTACAGTCGTAGGAGACGTAGAAATAAACTTGTGAGCAAACTGCAGACTCTCTTCTTAATGTTACAGTTTGTGATGCTGCTACCCGGAGAACAACCGCAGTTCCTGAGGTCTGGCAATGCGAACTGTGCTAAACCTATCATAACCGCGGATCCTGTAACGGCTTTAGTGACACTGAAGCTCTCTTCAGAGGCAAAATTGTGGACGTAAGAGATGAGGTAAGACATTACGTCTAAAAACAAAACAAAAGAAAAGCGTATATTTGTTTTTCTTTTATTTTTATTGTTATTTCTATTAACCTTTCTGACTCGCCATCTTGTTGTTGTCGTCATCTTTTGTACGTCGTGTTGCAGTGCTTGTATGATCATCTATATATGTATAGGTTACTGTACGTTTTATTTTGTTCCTTTCTAGCCAAACGGTTCATAGAGAACATCAGAAATTTGATTTATGTTGCAAAGCATATCGACTGACAGTTTACCGATTACAATACGATCCTCTGCTACTTTCATCGCGGAGCATGCTGGGAGTTTACGGCAAGATGGCGTCCTTTGATAGAATGGAACTCTCAGGTCATGGCGACCTGATGATTATTAAAATAAATATAAATAACAGCCATTCTCTTAAAAGAAGCATCTGCAGGACTGTATTACCACCAACCAAGAATGGGTTTGCGATCCCTAAATGTTAGTGATCTATTCTTCTAAGTATGGGTAAGGCTGATTGCGGTTTTATGTAAATTCGTGCTCTTCCGTGAGATAAGGATGGCATTTAAACAGATTATAGTTCAGAACTGCGATAGCGGCGTAAGTCTAATGTGCAGTTTTATGACACTTCCAATTTAAGTGATATATGAGTTTGCAAGTAAGAAGATGTTTAATGATTTTTTGACGGTTTATGACAAGTTCAATATTCAGACGGTTCTATGTTCGATCATGAATGTTGGCACTGTTATCGAAAATAATTAAAACGTCGCAATGTGAATTTTAAAGGATGTGGCAATGAGCCGATATGCTGTAAACGTGCGGGCATTTGCCTGGAGTGACGTAGGAAACATATGAATATAGATGGGAGAATAATATTAAAATGGATCTAAAGAAAGTGTGGTCAACGTGGGAAATGGATTAAGAGATTTTCGTGTAGGGTCTAGTGGTGGGTTATAATCAATTACACTCATACAGTTCTTTATACGCATGGGGGTGTTGTCGATTTCACAGTTCTGTTACAAAATCCACAGGTGTGTTATCAAGTTGAGAGGCGTGTTACCAAAACTAGAGACGTTTTATCGAATCGACAGATGTGTTATAAGTGACGCACGCAGGTCTGTCTGTATGTTGCAACAGCGAAGCAGTATGCCAACAGCCTCCCCCGGCTGTGTCTCCAGCACCGCGGGGACCCAACACGCAGGCGCGCTGCGACCTGAATTCTAAATCTCCCCGGTGACAATGTTAGGACCAGGGGGGTGAGACTTGGATAGTGGAAAGGGAAACATGCAGAACTGCCCTTCCTACGCATCCTACATGAACTAGATAGTCTGGAAAAGATTGCAATCGATAATAACACACCAATTTGATTTGTCTCATTCTGGTCCGTCACATTAACAATCACAAAATTGATATCTTACAGTCCAGTGCGACACACAAGTTCCCCACACTTGGGTCTTCACTTCTTATTGTTAGTTGTGTTGTATGTACACAGCACGCACGCACGTACACTACACAACTAACAATAAGAACACACAACGCAGAGAAATATCGACATCTCCTACCGTCCGGAGAAACAGCAACATGACCCAATGTTGGTTCACGATTTTAACATAATAACTAACTTTTTAAACACAAAAGAATTTTAACACAATTTAAATACATAAGGAAGCTATTTTAAGAAAAGTAAACATCACATTGCGTGCAGTGGGAAATCCCAATCGAATACCCAGAAAAGACGCCTAAACGAAACAACATCTTATGTAAATCTACACGTCAACGTGAATGCAAAGGGCAAATTGTGATACAGTGAGCACTATTTATAACCTGCTCGTACAGGTGCGCCTCTGAAGATGATTCTATTGAACCGAAACATGTAAGGCGAGTGAAGACCGAAGTGTGGGGAACTTGTGTGTCGCACTGGACTGTAAGTTATCTGTTTTATAATACACCAAAAGCAATTAATCGAATCGCTAAGTCTGAGCCAATCAGAGAATCTTGAATTTCCGTTGAAGGCTTTGGGCGTTAGCTCAGTAATACTGCGTAGTTTGTAACGTTACGTGTGCCCCATTGAGGTATGTCGTGCAATTAATTAGATAGTAAGGATTTTGATTTGATGTTCTGAAACGAGAGTCGACCTTTACGCATGAATTTACATCTGTGTGTTACCTATGTATATGGATTATTATGCTTACTACGTCCAGTGAAATTAAAAACAAAGATGACGTCAAAAAGTGTTGCTACGATATTTCATCGAAATCGTATTTCTATATTTTAAGCATCTTTCGGTGTAGCCTAAAGAAGGACAGTAGAATCTCAAGAAAGTGAGAGTGTACTGTGATTCTGTTGTAATTGTTGTATTGTTTCTTGCAGGACAGATGGGAAGATTAAGAAAATGTTTTGCTCCTGGGTGTGTGTCATGCAGTGAGCACACTGAAATAAAATTCTTCTATTTTCCCAGGGATTCATCACGGTATGGGCTAGATGTAAAATGTTATTATAAAACATACTGTAAAATTTTGGCCAGTGTTATTAAAGGAGCTAAAAATCTTCATTATAATTAATTTCTAATTCTAGTAACAAAATTAAAGCCACCTGGACATTATAAAATCAGACACAGGTAGAAAAATTAATAATGCAGGTAAATATTTATGGGAAGTTAACTGATAATCATGATGTCATTACAGATTCTTTTAATAATTATTTTTGAACAATAGCTGACAAGATCAATACCAATAATGCAAACGTTAGCCACATTATAGAGTCGGATGCTGACAAATATTCAAATTATCTGTCTCGAACTTTCACGATTCCATTTTCAAAAATTAAACTGAACCATACCTCTACTAAAGAAAATGAAAATATAATTAAGTATTTAAAATAGCGGCCTCCTTAGTCTAGAGGTAACGTTCCCACCTCATGACTCGTAGTACGCGGGTTCAAATACCCGGCGGAGGTCGTCGAATTTTTAAGGGCGGAAAAATTCAGGGAACAAGTCCTCCGGGAGGGACTTTAAGCCGTGGGTCCCGTGTCGTAGCTTTACGGCACGTAAAAGAACCTCATATCTCCAAAGGAGGTCACTGAGCCAAATTAACGGACGTTTCCCGCCCAACAGCAGTCTCTAATACCTCTGGTAGATGGGGGAAGCATTATAGATACCTCTCATATAGTAGAGCCGGTCTCGCTGGCTGGGCGGGACTGATGGTAAGCACCAGTACCTGTAGGACAGGTGTCAGTGCATGGGGAAACCCACCCTCTCCAATAACTAACTAACTAAGTATTTAAAATCCAAAAAAATGTAGTGGATATGATGAAATTCAGCACGCACTTCATTAGCTCCACATTAACATATTTGTAACAGATCTCTTTCAACTTGTGTCTTCCCCACTTGGTTGAAATATTCAGAAATAAAACCATCATTTAAAAAGAGATAAAACTAATATGACTAACTACAGACCTATATCATTACTGACATTGTTTTCAGAAGTTGTTGAAAAGGTTATATATGCAAGACTGCACCAACATATAAAGATTAACAACATAATAGCAAATGAACAATATGGTTTCAGGAGTAATTCATCTACAAAAATGGACTCACATAAATTAATTAATGATACATTAAATGTACTTAACACAATATTAGTTGGTGGCATTTTCTGTGATTTGAAGAAAGTTTTTGACTGTGTGAATATCTGTCTGCCTGCCTAAAATAGAATTTTATGGAATAGTTGGTAAGGCCAATGCATTGATAAAATCCTATCTCAAAGATAGGTACCAAAGGGTTGTACATTCATTTTACTCATTGGAGGAATATTTTAACTTCAATATTAATTAATGATCTTGGTCTGTTATACTCTGGATGCCTTTTTATGTTTACTTTTATGTTTCATTATAATAGTCTTGTGTCATTAGTGTGCTGCATTCTTTTACATTTATTTTTTATAAGTGTGTTAATGATTTACTCACTGTGATTTGTCTTTGATAATATGTGTAATTGTTATGGATTAAGTATAATTAATTTGTATTGATATAATTGATGTGACTTGTCCTGTTGTTTTTGACTATTACTATATCCACTGTTCTTCCAGCCATGTAAGGATTCATGGAATGTAAATAAATGAATGAATGTCTGTTTTAGTATGTGCTGCAATGTCTTCTTTCTGTTGCTTTATACGATGAAGAAATTAAGTGTAGCCAGTGTCTGCATTAAATGAATTAAACATAACCCCACAATGTAGCACCTACACCATGTTTGTAATGTTTACTGATGAATTATTTCAGGGTTTTGAGACAGGGCTATGGTATGGGCAGGAGGAGTTGGATTATCCTGTACTACTGATTCTCCTAGAATGCTGTACCGCTGATGACTGAAGCAGCCGGCAGAGGGCCACAGAGAGGATGAAGATACTGACATATCAGTAAGCCATTAGGAAAGTAATGCTTCTTCATTTTTCCCTTATAATGTCCTGCCCATACCAGCCCTGGAAATTGACAGAGAGTAGTTATGGAATTACTGGAAGAATATATGTGTGCCAACTAGTCACATGAGCACCAATAAATGTTTCATAAGTTGGAGAAAGTAGCCCTGGTGACAAGCAGTTGCAGTGCAGCACCAGAAACTACTGTGCAGCGAATGATAACATCGTCATCCACAATTAAATTACATACAAGAGACTTATTTTGAACTTGAGCTCCATCTCTTCCCCTCCTTGCAAATATGTTTCCTTCGTCTCAGAATATTAGAACTTCACTGGGTCAGAGTTCATTCTGGCCTTTATCTTCAAGTAATTATATTTCAATCGAGAATTGTGTGGGAAATTGTTTTCTGACACATGGGTCTTGTTAATGTGTAGGTAAGAATGACGAGGCATTACTTTATAATTGACTTGCAAAGTTCAGGTTCTCCACCTCAATCTGAAACTCTGAGAAGCAGAATCAGTATCAGGGTTGAATGTGGGTAGGACTATTTATGTAATTTCTTTAACTATTTAATTTTTGTTACATTGTTATTCACTTCTGTTGTTATAGGTTTATTCCTTCTCTTGCTTTCGCCATATAATGCTACCTGTACTGGACTGGTGAACATGAACAAAAGATTTTCAATAGTAATTGCATTTCTTCAACATATATTATTAATTTTTGCTATATAATCGTATCATTACTGAACTGGAATTTGAATAGATACCAAATTTTCAGTATTCATTATATTTCTTTGAGATATGCTATTATTTCCGCCATATTATTCTGCCCAGTGATGAACTGGTGAAGATGAATATATCAGATTTTCTTACATCATTAAATGCAGTCTTAATCTTGCTGACAAAAGTGTATTTCACATTCTCGAATTCCATCATTCTAATGAAAATGGGAACATGAGTATTGTTGCTTACAATACACGATTTATAATACTTAAATGTAACCGAGAAACTGTGTTCTGTATGGCTTTCAAGTGTAAGTAATGAGGAAATTATGACGCTTAATATATGTATCTCTGATGGAAACAGAATTTTCTTTCAAGTTTCCCTACCTTCAGCTTTCCTAAATACAAGAGTTCCGTGTATGTCACAGTTCACAATGTTCAGTGCCTTTGGTTAAAGAGGTGTTCCACGTGAAAGAAAGGTTATGACTTTCCGGGCACTGGTGACAGACTTTCTCCAGATAAATATTTGACAACCTAATCTCTTGTTCTCCAGAGCTGCAGAGGCTTTTATTCCGCTTTTTTTTTTGTGGAAAGTGTGGGTGACCACGTTTAATAGCACTTCACTCAAATCCAACAAAATTATATGGGTGAAGTGATATTGAACTTACTTATGGAGCCGAGCCCTTCTTGAGAAGCCGCCAGTTTTGCAGCCACTCAAGAACTTCCCAGCGTTTTATGGAACCCGAAGGTTCATTACCGTGTTCACAAGAGCCCTCCACTGGTCCCTATCTTGAGCCAGATCAATCCTATCCATACCATACCATCCTATCTCTCTAGGATATAGTTTAATATTGACAACCCACCTACACCTTCGTCTTCCCAGTAGTCTCTTTCCTTCTGACTTTCCCACCAATATCCTATACGCATTCCTCGCCTCCCCCATTCGTGCTACATGCCCTGCCAACCCCATTCTCCTTGACTAGTGATACTGAACACAGTTCAAAAATAGAAATAGGATGGGGGGGGGACATCTACAGTACAAGAGATCTGGTTGTAAAAGAATTTATTACTATTCTAGCGAACAAAGAATTGGGGGGGGGCACTCAAAATAGTTGCTATTTTAGCATTCCTTCTTACCGATTATGCTCTCGGCCCTACCGGCCATGTTAATGCAGGATGCGTAGAGAAGGCAGAAGAATTGCACCGTGGTGTCATGGCGGCCATGTTGCCCACCAATAACATGGGAGTTTCACGGGGCTGCCCAGTACCTCTTGCCCTACCCTATAATATGAATTCTTCAGAGGAGCGGTTTGCACAGCCCAATATATTTTGTGTGTACTGCGTCCTGTGCTGTGTCCTTCTCTTGTGGCTGCGTGCGTTGTATTGCTCACGCACGCAGCCACAAGAGAAGGACACAGCACAGGACGCAGCAAACACAAAACATAGGAGGAGCGACTCCCATAGAGGACGATTGCTATAATACGCGAGTATAAAATGAGACGTATGAGATGATAAATCTTAACAAAAATTTTACTATATAAATTTTATTATAGTACATGATGATTATACGTTTTAAATCATTTTATAAACAACACATGATGACGAGCAGTGCAATAGTTTAACGAAAGTAAAACACCTGGGGATGGAACAGTGATGCCAAAACATGTAGTGAAGTGACAAATGGGTTTGTGTGCACTAGAAGACGGTCAATTTTTGTTGTTAACTCGCGCTGATTTACCTTTGTCCCAAGTGATTAACCTTTACCGGCGGAAGTGCCTCCATCGGGCTAGTGATGACTATGGTCGTCTTGGCAAAAGTAATCCGTTTTGGCATTTCGGGCATTTTAACTCCGCTAGTGAAAGCGCGCGCACACGCCGCTAGTAGAAGCACATGCATAGTCCTAAATAACTGTTTCTAAATTTAGCAATTATCAGACGGACTTGACTAAAACCATAATAGAGGAATTAAATGAATACCTAAGTGAACAACAGCGAAAAAGAATATACGTATGAGTTACGCCCAAATTCATCCACGAGCCAGTCCTTTTATTGCAGATTCAGCAGATTAATGTGTTAAAAATATATAGTAAAATTTCGATGTACATATCTTTTGTTATCTGCTTGATGTATATATAGGCTGAAATGAAAATTCAGTGTTCGATTTCACTATGAACGCACAGAAAACGGATCGCACTCTGTATCTCAACCACGATGCAACTGTCTGTTCACGACCATAGAAAGGGCAATAATCTCTTGCAGAATATAACGGAAGGTCTTAGCACTTAAGAAGGGACCCCTGTAGCTTTCTTTAGAATAGCCATTCTATCATTATTCTGTCCTTCAGTCAAAAGATTCGAAAATCCGAAGAGTGTAAGCAGTGCTAGCGGAAGACCACATAATTTAATTGCTTCTATCTGTTTTATGACTCCAGGGACTGCTAACTTTGACAAGTGTTACAAATAGAAATGAATTTATAATGCAGAACAAGTCTGTGAAGAACTGGCAAACAATTTTTGCAGTACGCATCAAAATTAAAAGAATAAAAATGAAAATAGAGTATAACCCTTTGTATAAAAATTTTCAAATCATCCGTTATAATATGCGACACTATGTTCTTTGGTGATACAAACAAAGTTAATTCCATCCATTTATCATAAAAATTGAGTTATATAGAGCATAAACACAATGCTTAAAATTGTTTAAGCGTGCTAAAACGAACGGACATTTAAATGCAGAGGAGCAGCGGGCATAAATAAACTCCGGCCAGCTCAAGCTTAACACCATTTCAGAAGTCCGACGTTTAAAGGTTAAAGAGCTGAGTAATATCAAGGGTGGCCGGTGGTCTAGAGCAAGGGTCTCCAAATTACGGTCCGCGGGCCACATGCGGCCTGCGAACTGATTTTATCCCGCTCGCGAAAGAATTCTGCAGAAATGCGCCAGTTGAACTAATTTTCCAATGAGTACTGGTAAATGTGATTCCGAGCTTATTGACCTGACATATTATATTACAGTTCGATGGCTTAGCTGTGGAAAGGTTATTTCGCGCTTCTTTCAGCTCAGGAAAGAAATTGATATATTTCTTACCGAGAAAAACCATCACGAACCAATTTATCAGATACCAAGTGGCTTTGGAAATTAGCAGGTTTGCTGATCTGGTGAATCATATGAACCATTTGAATTTAAAGTTGCAGGGTGAAAATAAATTAGTCTGTGATTTATTTGCACTTATCAAGGCATTCAGAAGCAAAGTTGCTACTTCTGGAAAGGCAAGTGAAAAATTGTAACTTGGTTCATATGCTATACTGTGCAGAGTTGCCTAAAAGGGGTGAAACAGAATTTCCTTCCTCGTTTGCAAATTTAGTCATTTCAGATTTGAAAGAACAATTTTGGAAGCTATTTGCTGATTTGAATTCCACTGCTCAGGAAATTAGATTGTTTCAAAACCGTTTGACTGTGATGCTGCAGATGTCCCAAGTAAAATTCAAATGGAAATTATTGAACTTCAGGAAAGGCAAATACAAGGAAGGAAATTTGATCGAATATTATAAATTTCTGAACTCTGAGCAATTTCCAAACTTAAAGAAATTTGCTTGTAAATTTATATCCATGTTTGGGACGAAATATCTGTGTGAACAAACTTTTTCCCAGATGAAGTACATCAAGTCGAAATACAGGGCAAATTTATCCGATGAACATTTAAAGTCGCTAAATGTGATTAGCGTTTCAAAATTTGATCCTTAATTTAATCAGATTTTAAGAACGCAAAAAGAGTTCCATCATTCACATTAATTGTTTTATTATAATTTGTGATGAAAATATGAGCATTTGCTGCTACTCTCTGATGTCATTAATATACGATAATTTAGTCTCGTGTACTTTGTATTTAGTTTATGAAATTCTGTGCCTTCAATAAAACTCATATACCTAGAGTTATTAATTTCTCATTTTATCCCACCCGTTGAAAGTGCTGAATTACATAATGTGGCCCGCGGTTCGAAAAGATTGGAGATCCCTGGTCTAGAGGTAAAGTGTATGGATTAGAAGTTTAGTGGTTGGAAGAAATGACTATTTTTATGAAAAAAAAAAAAAGAATGTAAGAAATTTGTGCATGTAGGAAGCAAGTGGTACTACGTGTATATGAGGAAGGTAAAGGTAACAAATTTGTATAGATCTGGTGGTACGTGGGAAAGACACTGGCGTTGAATTGGGAGTGTACCGGGTTCTAGACCACGATGTCTTTTGCAGCTATAAACCAAGTCTTATAATATAAGGACGATCGCAGACAGCTACTGCATACGTGTTCTGGTGGTCTAGCGGTAAGGCACCGGCGTTGTAAATACAAGGTTGGTGGTTCGAATACAGAAGTATTTTTGTAATGAGATTTTTATGGAATTATATAGCGAAATGTAACATAAGAGGAAGATTAAAGCTCAAAAATTTCCGTGGCATCGGTAGCCTAGTGGTAAAATACCGGCGTAGTGAACAAGAGTTGGAAGGTTCGGAACCAAGTATAGTTTTGTGATTTAGAAAGTAAGTTAATCGATTTTTCTGGAATTATAGTCGAAGATGTAGCTTAAGAGGAAGATAAAAGAAAATAAATTCCAGTGGTGCTGGTGGCTTAGGGATAAGACATCAGCGTAGTGTTCAGAAGGTCCCTGGTTCAAAACCAGTAGGATTTTTGTGAAAAATAAAATGGAAAGAAGTTAGGAGATAGGGTAAAGGCGGAGGGAGAGATAGAGGGAGGGCCCGGGGTGAGGGAAGATTTTTTCATTTTTTTTCGGCCGGTCATTAAGACACTCAACCTAAGCGGGT
>NW_019740656.1:768867-778067 GCF_002891405.2 Cryptotermes secundus | reverse complement strand
CGCTCATAGAACTTGGTCTGAAATGAATAAGTCAAAGTCACCCCCTAAGGGCGGGTGGTTGGTGGGCGGATGGTGGGCCAAAGTTTTTTTCTTTTTGATCCCATGTGGATTTTAATAAGACCCGCTTAGGTTGAGTGTCTTAAGGAGCGGCCGCAAAAAAAAGAAAAAATCTTCCCTCACCCCGGTCCCTCCCTCTATCTCTCCCTCCGCCTTTACCCTATCTCCTAACTTCTTTCCATTTTATTTTTCACAAAAATCCTACTGGTTTTGAACCAGGGACCTTCTGAACACTACGCTGATGTCTTACCCCTAAGCCACCAGCACCACTGAAAGTTATTTTCTTTTATCTTCCTCTTAAGCTACATCTTCGACTATAATTCCAGAAAAATCGATTAACTTACTTTCTAAATCACAAAACTATACTTGGTTCCGAACCTTCCAACTCTTGTTCACTACGCCGGTATTTTACCACTAGGCTACCGATGCCACGGAAATTTTTTAGCTTTAATCTTCCTCTTATGTTACATTTCGCTATATAATTCCATAAAAATCTCATTACAAAAATACTTCTGTATTCGAACCACCAACCTTGTATTTACAACGCCGGTGCCTTACCGCTAGACCACCAGAACATGTATGCAGTAGCGTCTGCGATCGTCCTTATATTATACGACTTGGTTTATAGCTGCAGAAAAATCGTATTTATTTATTCACTTTTCAATTTCTATTGACAAAAGACACCGTGGTCTACAACCCGGTACCTTCCCAATTCTACGCCAATGTATTACCCAGGCACCATCAGATCTATACAAATTTGTTACCTTCACCTTCCTCAATATTTATGATAAATGGATGGAATTAACTTTGTTTGCATCAGCAAAGAACATAGTGTCGCATATTATAACGGAAGATTTGAAAATTTTGTATGCAAAGAGTTATACTCTATTTTCATTTTTGTTCTTTTAATTTTGATGCGTACTGCAAAAATTGTTTCCCACTTCTTCACAGACTTGTTCTGCATTATAAATTCATTTCTGTTTGTAACAATTGACAAAGTTAGCAGTCCCTGGAGTCATTGAATCATGTGGTCTTCTGCTAGCACTGCTTACACTCTTCGGATTTTCGAATCTTTTGACTGAAGGACAGAAGAATGAAAGAATGGTTATTCAAGAGAAAGCTAGAGGGGTCCCTTCTTAAGTGCTAAGACCATCCATTATAGCTGCAAGAGATTATTGTCCTTTCTAGGGTCGTGAAGAGACAGTTGCATCGTGGTTGAGATACAGATTGCGATCCGTTTTCTGTGCGTTCATAATGAAATCGAATACTGCAGTTTCATTTCAGCCTATATATACATCAAGCAGATAACAAAAGATATGTACATCGAAATTTTACTATATATTTTAACACATTAATCTGCAGAATCTGCAATAAAAGTACTGGCTCGTGGATGAGTTTGGGCATGAATCATACGTATATTCATTTTCGCTGTTGTTCAATTTAATTTTTCTCTATTATGATTTTACTCAAGTCTGTCTGGTAATTACTACATCTAAAAATAAATGTTTTGGTTTGTGCATGCGCTTCCACTTTTTTTTTTCTTGGCACTACAGCCCCTGTGGGCCTAGACCTACCTTGAAAAAATTCTCCGTTCACTTCCAGTTTTCTAGATCTTACACATTCGTTAGGCCTCCTTGGGCAGGTGATCAGCCCGTCGCAGGGCTTCTACCTGTACACAAACACAGAAAGAGGCACACAGATGCCCTTAGTGGGATTCGAAACCACGATCCCGGTTTCCAAGCGAGTGAAGACAGTACATGCCTTACACTGCTCGGCTACCGTGACCCGCATGTGCTTCTGCAAGCGAAGTTTAAATTTCCGCCTGTCCAAAACTGTGTACTTCGGCCACGACGATCATATTCATCACTGACTCGACCCCGGTACTTCGGCCGTTAAAGATTAATCACTTGGGATAAATCTAAAACAGCGCGAAAGAAAAAGTTAAGCACCATCTGTGGAGTAATAACCTGAACACTCGAGACTAAAACCTCATGGAAAGCCACCGAGCGTTAGCCAAACTGTCATATCACGCAGCTATTTAAGCACTTTGGGCCAATCTAAATCAGCGAGACTTAACAAGAAAAAACCAAATAAAAACTTAGCGCCATGTGTGGAGTAAAACCTGAACACTCGAAAGTAAAACCTCATGGAAAGCCACGAAGTGACAGCCCAACCTTGATATCACGCAGCTATTTAAGCACTTGGAACCAAGCTAAATCAGCGTTAGTTAACAGGAAAATATGAAATAGAAACTTAGCGCCATCTGTGGAGTAAAACCTGAACGCTCGAGAATAAAACCTCATGGAAGGCCACGAAGTGTCAGCCCAACCTTGATATCACGCAGCTACACGTACACGCGTGATCACAAAGCAGTTGATGTGACATAGGAAAACGGCATTTCAAAACTAGAACAAGAATAGGTAATTTTGCTAGCTCTACACAATATTGTTGCTGGAGAAAACTGCATGATGAGGAGCTTCATAACTTGTACTCTTCTCCAAGTATAATTAGTATGATCAACTCAAGGAGGATGAGGTGGGCAGTTCATGTATTACAGGTATTTTATCACCACGGAAAGCGCTATTAGACAGGTTGGGCGTGGGCTCAACAGCCAGTGTTGAATATGAGAAATCCTGTCTCATGTTCTGTGGGAATATACTGTGACATGTAAACTCACTGCTAACAGCTGTTGCTAAGGAACACTCTGCGGACATGCTGTTTCTCCAGCAATGAGAGAACACTGAATAATGGAAGAGACTTTTTCTCTGTGGTCCGAGCCAGGGCTATATAATGAGGACTAGCAGTTCAGAATAAGGGTTGGGGAGGACTAGCAGTAATTTGGTAATCAGCCTGGACAGAGAGAGGATTTGTATATAGTGAGAAAGGAATAATTTTCAATGACATGCTATACGTGCATACCTACACTTGAGCCAGGCCAAGCGCACTCATGAGCGACAAAGTCATGTTCTCATCAGAGAGGATGTTATATAAGGACTATGACTGCAAGGATTCTGTTGTCTCAAGGTGCTTGACATCAAAACAAAGTGACTGGTCTTAAACCGCCACTCATAAAGTAAATCTTAAAACTGATGGTTCAGTCAGTTGAGAACTGCAGTTGTGGGAAGTGAAAAGCTGGTAGCTAAGGCCAGGGATAGTTTGGGAACCCAGAGGAAGTGGAAAATGTCTGCCATTGGAAGTTGTCACCAGGCAACGGCTAGTAAAGACTGTGAAGACTTTACATGTGCTGTAGTTACAGTGTTCTTTGGAGTGTGTAACTCAGTGAGACTGTTGTAGTTATTTCTATTTACAAGCATAAGTGTCCAATAAATCCAATTACCAATCCAAACCCTGTGTCTAGTCACAAACAGTGACAATATCAAATCAAATGCTACCTGTCTTAGTTCGACAGTGTAGCAGTTTTAACACAGTTTAATAAAATATTTGTAACATATCAAGACACCTGAAGATGGCCGTTTGGGGCCGAAACACGTAGTGTCAAGATGTATAATGTTAAACTAAAAATTGAGTGGTGAATTGAAGTGTGTTGCAATATTGACGGACGATAAATTATGGACGTTAAGTTGAACAATTGCAATGGGATGCTGAAATACAGAATCATAAATATTATGAGATTTAAGATTCCCGCAGTGCTGAATACCATGGAATCCCCATTTAATATGCCTCAATTTAACAGTTCCCTCATTTAACATTCAACTTCAACAACCCCATGTCAATAACCTCAGTGTTAAATAACCTCCATGTAACTTTAATTGTTTCTTGCATCCTGTTGTGTATTTAATCAATATTAGAGTCAATTTTAACGACCACACAACAGTGGTGTGGTCGGTAAAATTGACTCTAATATTAACCTCCATGTAAGATTTACCCCAGTTCAGTGTTCAAACCCACTGCTCCCGTAAGAAACCTTAAATGGGGGTTTCTTAGTATTAAGATTATAGCCCTCCAAAATATGATGCTGTATAGTTTGGCAAATAAGTTTCCACACACAGATGTGATTTTATAGACAGGTACCTACATAATGAAGTTGTTTGGGGTACAGGTACCTATCGAACCACACAGCGTCACATGACAGAAGACTGTAACCTTAGGAATACATATTATTGTATTTAAAGTGACTAGTACAGAGAAAGGCTGGGAATTAAATTATTTTAGAGTGAAAAAGCTAAAAATTATTGTTGTTCATTTCACTAAACAACTCTTAAAAATATAATCCCATTTAAAAGTTTATTGTAAGGAACAGTAAATCAAAGTGTGACAACACGTAAACAATATTAATATTTACAGAGTGTTGCCAATATGGCTGCAGTTAAGATTTAATGTTACTTACAAAATTTTACTTTACAATTAGATTGTGTTATGGGAGATGATATACCACATTTGCTCACGTATTGAATATATTTTCATACATTTAAAAGCATAGAATCCTGTTTTAGCCAGGGTCCATGATTAGCCTAGACTGAATCTTTTATTCAAGTTAAAGTTACTGGGATGTAATAGGGCTGCACTGCTAGGCATGTAGTTGTAGCCAGTAGTGTGGAATGTGTAGTTCTCACTTATATTGTGGTAAACTGTAGCTGTAGTTATTGCTGTGGTATCCTGTAATTAATATTTGGAGATGCTACATGGATGCTAGTGGACCTTGAGACCGGGTTATATCCTGACATCAGAGAAATGGTATTTAGTGTAAGTCTGAGAACATAGCTACCAGTGTACATCAGCAAAGCATAACCATTGACACACAAGTACTGGGACTGCGTCCTTCATTTCACATTATCCATGTTTTTTTTATTGCTAGTGGTGTGGGACTAAGTCCCTTGTACTGCGGCCACTTCTGGCCTATTGTACCAGCCCCAGATGATATGTGAGGGTGATTATGGAGCAATTGGTGGAATGAAGATTGGCAGGGGAAACCAAAGTACTCGGAGAAAACCTGCCACAGTGCCACTTTGTCCACCACAAGTCCCACTTGACCAGACCCGGGATCGAACCCGGGCCTCCGTGGTGGGAAGCCAGCGACTAACCACTTGAGCTATGGTGTGACGACCCTATTATCCATGTTAAATGATGCTGATCATGACCAAATACATGAAGAGAACACCTGATCACCTGATCTCCAGATTCATCATACTGGAAGCAGACATTTCTGTGAAGCACTGGTCATCGATTGCACACTGACATGGGGGTATGTCCAAGGAGGTTTTGTTTGTAGGAAGTGAGATGGGTTGCAGGTGGANAAAAATATAATCCCATTTAAAAGTTTATTGTAAGGAACAGTAAATCAAAGTGTGACAACACGTAAACAATATTAATATTTACAGAGTGTTGCCAATATGGCTGCAGTTAAGATTTAATGTTACTTACAAAATTTTACTTTACAATTAGATTGTGTTATGGGAGATGATATACCACATTTGCTCACGTATNGACATGAAAGGTAAGTGAAATATATGTAATTCTTATTTGGAGGTCAGTGTTTACTGTAAGGATGCATGTTCTATTATGTACCATTTGGATTGAAATGAAGGCTTTAAGANTGTTTTAGCCAGGGTCCATGATTAGCCTAGACTGAATCTTTTATTCAAGTTAAAGTTACTGGGATGTAATAGGGCTGCACTGCTAGGCATGTAGTTGTAGCCAGTAGTGTGGAATGTGTAGTTCTCACTTATATTGTGGTATACTGTAGCTGTAGTTATTGCTGTGGTATCCAGTAATTAATATTTTGAGATGCTACATGGATGCTAGTGGACCTTGAGACCGGGTTATATCCTGACATCAGAGAAATGGTNGTTTGTTCCTTGTGTTTTTGTCATTAATGTGTAATGTACTGTTTTACAGGATTTGGTTTGTTTTCGAACTCCTCTTAAGTTGAATCCTGTCCTCGTAATCATTTTCAAATTAGTTCTGTTTACTTCCCCCCAGAGTTTGCTTACCATTTCACCATCTCTTCATATTTGTGTGCACTTTGGGTTTGCAGAATTTAAATTTGTAATGGACTGTCAGCTGTAGCAGCATAGCAATGTCAGGCAATGAGTTGAGTGAATATACTGAGATTATACTTCGAGGAGACTTCATCTGAGGCTACTGANCGGGCCTCCGTGGTGGGAAGCCAGCGACTAACCACTTGAGCTATGGTGTGACGACCCTATTATCCATGTTAAATGATGCTGATCATGACCAAATACATGAAGAGAACACCTGATCACCTGATCTCCAGATTCATCATACTGGAAGCAGACATTTCTGTGAAGCACTGGTCATCGATTGCACACTGACATGGGGGTATGTCCAAGGAGGTTTTGTTTGTAGGAAGTGAGATGGGTTGCAGGTGGATTGGAAGTTGAACACATGAATCCGTGGTTTTGTTGTCTTCTGCTCCATGCATCTTTCTGGACCAGTGTGGCAAGACATTGAATTATTTGTTTTTATGCATTTAACGAAATGTGGTAACAGCAGTTCAGTCTAGTATCTCATGGATGTATGGTGCTGTTTGTTAAAATGTTTCTGTCCGGATATACCTATGCATATCTTGGTGCCCAAGTTGCAATGACACTGACATGAAAGGTAAGTGAAATATATGTAATTCTTATTTGGAGGTCAGTGTTTACTGTAAGGATGCATGTTCTATTATGTACCATTTGGATTGAAATGAAGGCTTTAAGACCATGTTGGACTCTCCCTCATCCCAGTTTTCACCCTGTGTATTTTGTAATAGTTTCTGGACTTCTGTTGATTATCTGTGCATGAAGTTTGTTCCTTGTGTTTTTGTCATTAATGTGTAATGTACTGTTTTACAGGATTTGGTTTGTTTTCGAACTCCTCTTAAGTTGAATCCTGTCCTCGTAATCATTTTCAAATTAGTTCTGTTTACTTCCCCCCAGAGTTTGCTTACCATTTCACCATCTCTTCATATTTGTGTGCACTTTGGGTTTGCAGAATTTAAATTTGTAATGGACTGTCAGCTGTAGCAGCATAGCAATGTCAGGCAATGAGTTGAGTGAATATACTGAGATTATACTTCGAGGAGACTTCATCTGAGGCTACTGAAATCAGAATAGAATTATCTATTTTGGTTGTGATCAGCATAAGAGTCTATTTTAAAGTAGTGGATTTGCAATAGAATTTTTTTGGATATTCAGATTGGGCCATGGTATATGAACACAAAACATTTGTGAAGTGTGTTTTTGCTCTGTTCAGTACATTTCATGAGAAGTATGAAAGTCCCAAGTTACTTGAAAATGAGACGGTGTGAAAATATGGGGGAGGGGAAATTGCAAATTAAATGCCAGTGATATTGTCTGTGGATGCACTTTGCCATAGGGAATATTAATTTTGTATTTTGGGAGGTGGGGTTTGGGAAATGTTGCATATCTGTGTGATGCAGGCTGAGTAAGGAAGGCTTATAAGTAACACCTCAAATAGGGTCTGAACATGGAATTAATCTAAGGACTAGTGTGCACTGTGGATTATCAGAATATTTTTAGGGGATGAACTTCATGAGGTGTATTGAGGACAATAGTAAAGAACCAAGGAAATGTCGGTCACAGGAGAGGAATATTAAGATGGATGTTGGAAGAAATGGAGCCAAGGGGGCGGGATCTGGGCAGGATTCTTTTATCATTTTTATTGGGGTGAGAGACCATTTGGCTACTTGTGGCTTATTGTACCAATCCTAGATGATGGTGATTTTAGAGAAATTGGTGGAACGAAGATTGGCAGGGGAAACCGAAATACTTTGAGAAAATCTGTCCTAGCGCCACTTTGTGTCCTCCACAAATCCCACGTCACGAGGCCTGGAAAACTAGCACAGGAATTGCATAGTTCAGAATAAGGGACAATGAGTTCTGTGAGAAGAATGCAATGAGGTCCCGAGTGTCATGAAATGGTAATTTCTTCGGTCACTGAGCAGCTGTTTGTAGAGAGTCAGCACAATGAACTTGGTCCTGATGTATGCCATCAGTGTAGAATTCCGTACCTGTACATAATTATGAATTTCGTTGCCGTAAACGTACAGGTAGGCGGATATAACACGCGGTGGAGATATCTCTGCGGTCAGGAACCATGCAAAAGTGCGTATCAGTTCAAATTACAATTTCCGTTGGTGTAATGAAGCCTGTTAGCACATTTTTGCCGAGAGAAAATTAAGATTTTCGGTAGAAGGCAAAACGTTTTCGCCAAGAGAAAAGAAGTGTCACGCATGGTAGAGCGTATGTATAAATGAACCCCCCCCCCTTACTCACTCATGGAGCTGAGCCCTTCTGGAGGAGTCGCCAATTCAGCAGCTACTCAAGAATTTCCCAGAATTTTATGCAACCCGAAGGTTCATTACCGGGTTCACAAGAGCCCTCCACTGGTCCCTATCCTGAGCCAGCTCTATCCAATCCATCCCATCCCATCCTCTCTCTCTCTAAGATCCATTCTAAGATACACCCACCTACGCCTTGGTCTTCCCTGTGGCCTCTTTCCTCCTGGTTTTCCCACCAATATCCTATACGCATTCCTCGTCTCCCCCATTCGTGCGACATGACCTGCCCACCTCATCCTCCTTGAGTTGATCATACTAATTATACTTGGAGAAGAGTACAAGTTATGAAGCTCCTCATCATGCAGTTTTCTCCAGCAACAATATTGTGTAGAGCTAGCAAAATTACCTATTCTTGTTCTAGTTTTGAAATGCCGTTTTCCTATGTCACATCAACTGCTTTGTGATCACGCGTGTACGTGTAGCTGCGTGATATCAAGGTTGGGCTGACACTTCGTGGCCTTCCATGAGGTTTTATTCTCGAGCGTTCAGGTTTTACTCCACAGATGGCGCTAAGTTTCTATTTCATATTTTCCTGTTAACTAACGCTGATTTAGCTTGGTTCCAAGTGCTTAAATAGCTGCGTGATATCAAGGTTGGGCTGTCACTTCGTGGCTTTCCATGAGGTTTTACTTTCGAGTGTTCAGGTTTTACTCCACACATGGCGCTAAGTTTTTATTTGGTTTTTTCTTGTTAAGTCTCGCTGATTTAGATTGGCCCAAAGTGCTTAAATAGCTGCGTGATATGACAGTTTGGCTAACGCTCGGTGGCTTTCCATGAGGTTTTAGTCTCGAGTGTTCAGGTTATTACTCCACAGATGGTG
>NW_019740656.1:727949-767033 GCF_002891405.2 Cryptotermes secundus | reverse complement strand
TTTTTTTTTGCGGCCGCTCATTAAGACACTCAACCTAAGCGGGTCTTATTAAAATCCACATGGGATCAAAAAGAAAAAAAATTTGGCCCACCATCCGCCCACCAACCACCCGCCCTTAGGGGGTGACTTTGACTTATTCATTTCAGACCAACTTTTATGAGCGAGAGTTAGCAACAAAATGTAATATAACTGCAGCGCATTCTGTTGACTAGAACCTCATGGAAAGCCAAGAAGTGAAGTAAACCATGTAACATCAGTTTCTTACGACCTGACTTACTGTGCTGTGCCAAGCCGCTTCTCCAAAAATTCATTTTATAGGGCTAGGGCGCCAGTCACCGGCCTCGCAACCCGCCCATGCCCACCCTTACGGTCATGGAGCAATTTAAATACTTGACACAAGATTCATCAGCGAGATTTAACGCAAAATTAAATAACACTGTAGCGCCATCTGTGGATTGAATCCTGAAACCTGAACATGACTCCACAGATGGCGCTACAGTGTTATTTAATTTTGCGTTAACTCTCGCGGATGTATCTTGCGTCAAGTATTTAAATTGCTCCATGACCGTAAGGGTGGGCATGGGTGGGTTGCCAGGCTTCCACGATCTCATCCTCGGTGACTGGCGCCCTAGCCCTATAAAATGAATTTTTGGAGGAGCGGCTTGGCACAGCACAGTAAGTCAGGTCGTAAGAAACTGATGTTACATGGTTTACTTCACTTCTTGGCTTTCCATGAGGTTCTAGTCAACAGAATGCGCTGCAGTTATATTACATTTTGTTGCTAACTCTCGCTCATAAAAGTTGGTCTGAAATGAATAAGTCAAAGTCACCCCCTAAGGGCGGGTGGTTGGTGGGCGGATGGTGGGCCAAATTTTTTTTCTTTTTGATCCCATGTGGATTTCAATAAAACCCGCTTAGGTTGAGTGTCTTAAGGAGCGGCCGCAAAAAAAGAAAAAATCTTCCCTCAGCCCTGTCCCTCCCTCTATCTCTCCCTCCGCCTTTACCCTATCTCCTAACTTCTTTCCATTTTATTTTTCACAAAAATCCTACTGGTTTTGAACCAGGGACCTTCTGAACACTACGCTGATGTCTTACCCCTAAGCCACCAGCACCACTGGAATTTATTTTCTTTTATCTTCCTCTTAAGCTACATCTTCAACTATAATTCCAGAAAAATCGATTAACTTACTTTCTAAATCACAAAACTATACTTGGTTCCGAACCTTCCAACTCTTGTTCACTACGCCGGTATTTTACCACTAGGCTACCGATGCCACGGAAATTTTTGAGCTTTAATCTTCCTCTTATGTTACATCTCGCTATATAAATCCAGAAAAATTTCATTACAAAAATTCTGGTGGTCTCGAACCATGGACCTTTACTTTACAACGCCGGTGCCTTACCTCTAGACCACCAGAACATCTACGCTACCGCCTTCTGCGATCCTCCCCATATTCTACGACTTGGTTTATATCTGCAGAAGATTCATACTTATTTATTCACTTTTCTATTTCTATTGGCCAAAGACACCGTGGTCTCAAATCCCGTACCTTCCCAATACTTCGCCAATGTCTTACCCAAGTACCACCAGATATATAGAGATTTGTATTAATAAAGCGGTATTTAACGGGGGTTTGGGGAAATAGGGGAGATATCAAAATGTGATAATTAACGGCGGTTTTGGGAAATACGGGCGTTCACTTAACCTCTTCACTTCGGTACGGGCAGTGAAGTAATAATAGTTTTGGAAAGTCACTGTCTGCTGGCATTTGACACTTTGTAGTCCCACAGACACTTACCCATGTTCGGAGCAACATATTGCATCCATCTTCAGGTTTGAAAGTATCCAAAGTGAGCAGTAAAGAGATCTGCTGTGTACATGTGTCACTCATGCCGTCACAGTCTGTGTCCACTTCACCTGCTACAGCTTATACGTGCCGTCACAATTTGCCTTCAGTTACGTCACAAGAACGAAATCGAGAGGTGTGATCACATTGGCTATTGATTGCTACACCGCCATCACGTCTGTAGGTGCCGAGACGAGTCTCACAACTCGGGCTGCGCGGCCATGCGTGTCCTGACGTGTCCTCCGGAATTCCTGGCCCCTCTTTTCTTTACAGACATCGCGTTCCTTCTGCAGTCTGACACGCGGACTGGAGCATCGCGATTGGAACGTTCTTGGTTCGAATCTTGGCCACAATACTGACAATCCAAACAGTTTCTTGATCGGATAGTGCCTCAAGTAGGCCACGACCGCTTCCTTGTAAACCTTTTCCAGTATTATTAATTAAATTAATCAATCATTCGGTGATGCCGAGTCTGAAATAATGGCGTCATTGTTAATTAAATCACAAAATAATTACATAAACTAAAACCCTCAGCTGGTTCGTGCCACTAGCCAGATGCATCCAATCCATATTTCAATCCCTGTTCAATTTACATTCATCTTAATTACATTGCGACCCCCCCCCCCACCCAGCGAGCCGGAATAGCTGCTCGGCCGAGGAATCGAGGTTTGATTCCCGACAGGAACAAGATTTCTGACTATTCTCCAAGGCGTACAGACCAGCTTTGAGGCCCACAGTATCTCCTATCCTTACCGGGTTCTATTTCCGCCGGGATAAAATAGCAAAAGCGTGAAGCTCACCAGTCACCTTAGTTTATTGCTAAGTTAAGAATACGTGGATCTAGGCCTCGAATCGTCCATGCGACTTCGTATTGTGGCGCGACAACCACTGTCCCGCTACGTCTGGCCACAGTTTTCGTCATTTGCAGACTGCAAACCGGGTCTAGAAGCAAGGACTTTATATGCTTCCCACAGAGCAACCCCTTCATCACATCGGCCCCTTGCTGTTCCACACACGGTTCTTGCCCCCACAACGGGTAGTCACGTGTTAGCAACACTACCGTACCGCTCTTACATGACTGCTAAACGAAGACGTGTGGGTGAGTGGAGGTATAGCTCCATTACTCTTCACCTCGGTACTAGATGGAGGCGAGTGATCAGCTTCAGGCCCCGGCCAATTTACCCTCCGGGGAAATGAACCCCCGGTACGCATTGGGGGCCTAGAGCCTATTTGGACACCGTGAAAAGGAGAAAATTCTCTTTGCCTTGTCGGGAATCGAAACCCGAACATCCGTCCTGCTGTACTTACAAACTTCATGTAAAATAACAGTCTCTTACCTATTGAAGACATTTCTAGCATTTTGTGGGTGTCGAAGGTTCACAAAAGCCCGCCATTGGTCCATACCCTGAGCCAGATGAATCCAATCCACAACCTCATATCCTATTTCTTGTAGATCAACTTCAGTATTTCCCTCCAATCTACTTCTAAGTCGTCCTAGTGGCCAATGTATTTGAAGTGACACTACTGAACCTTTGTATAAAATTCTCTCCTGTGCGTGCTACAATCGTGCCCATCTCATTCAATTGAAATGTATAATACTTTAATACTAAACACGACTGTTTGAGTTGATGCACGCAAACCGTAAAATGTGTCATCTATAAATCCTTCCCGAGCCCTGCCGCTGATCATATGCAGAACACGGGCCACAGGTGCAAAGTTTACCTCACTGAGTGCCGTGTCATGACTCAGGTCATGTGGGATTTGTGGTACACAAAGTGGCACTGAGGCAGGTTTCCCTCCGAGTAATTGTTTCCCCTGCCATTTCTCATTTCACCTACTGCTCCACACTCGTGTATCATCCGGCGCTGATACAGTAGGCTAATGAGTGGCCGATGTGCCGAGTGGACTCCGTCTCACCCCCCCACCCCCCGAAGCTAACCACTCTGACGTCTTCCTGTTTTGGCATATAGAAACGAGACAGTATTTACAAGGCATTGTGCGTCCTTCATATGCTAAGCCAGTAAACTATCCACAGAGCGCGACTTCGGCATTTTTCTCGCGTTAGCCGCGGATGCCTCTGGATTTCACGGCTGTCGTTAGGTTGGCAGTAGCGCATACTGGTGTGAAAACTGTGTTCTGCAGAACCCATGTCCCTGTGCTTAACTAATTAAGCACTAGGCCATGAAGGCGTATGGAGGATCGGATGTACAGATCCACGTGTTTTTGTTATCGGCACTAGTTGGAAGTGAGTGGGCAGCTTGATGCCCCGGCCGCTTAACCTCCGGGGAAAGAGCACATGATACCCATTGGATAAGAGGTTGGCTGGGCCCCAGAACCGATCTGGACGACGTGGAGAAGAGAAATATCTTGACCCTACCGGGACGCGAACCCCAACCCCTTGGTCGTCCAGCACGTAGCCAGTCGCTATACCTGACTGAGCTATCCCGGCTCCCAGTATCGGCTGTAAGCAATAAAATAAACGTATATTGAAGGCAAAGACATCATTTGTAGGTGTAGATTGTAAATATTCGTACATGGCCTTCTGGATGTAGAGGCCGCATGGGCCAGAGAATTGCGCGCTATCTTTGGGCCATTACCGCTAAGTACACATTGCGGCCGGAGCCTTCTGGATGTAGAGGCCGCATGGGCCAGAGAATTGCGCGGTATCGTTGGGCCATTACCGCTAAGTACAAATTGCGGCCGGATCCTTCTGGATGTAGAGGCCGCATGGGCCAGAGAATTGCGCGCTTTCTTTGGGTCATTACCGCTAAGTACACATCGCGGCCGGGGCCTTCTGACGCAGATACGTCAGGAATACAATGAGTCTGCGGGCCTTGATGCTCAAGAAGAAGAAGAACATTCTCTCACGCAAAGAACGAGACTGCCCCCACCGGTTGGAATCATGCATCAATATTCACCGGCAAAACGTGAGCAAACAGTTCACTGGACCCTCTTCTGACGCCAAGAGCATGAAGCAGGTCCCTCATCTCTCTGGGCTACAGTACATGCACAGTTTGCTTCTCCACACTTCTCATTAAATCAAAAGTTTACACTGTCACGTGTGCTCTTCTCCAAGTATAATTAGAATAATCAAGTCAAGGAGGATGAGAGGGGCGGGGCATGTAGCATGAATGGGGGAGAAGGGAAATGCATATAGGATATTGGTAGGAAAGCCAGAAGGAAAGAGACCACTGTGAAGACCAAGGCGTAGGTGGGTGAACAATATTAAAATGGATCTCAGAGAGATAGGTTGGGGTGGTATGGATTGGATTGATCTGGCTCAGGATAGGGACCAGCGGAGGGCTCTTGTGAACACGGTAATGAACCTTCGGGTTCCATAAAATGCTGGGAAATTCTTGAGTAGCTGCAGATTTGGCTTCTCCTCAAGAAGGGCTCAGCTCCATAAGTAAGTAAGTAAGTAAGTAAGTAAGCTAACCTGAAAGTATCTAACATCTTCAGGCTGCATAGTCCTTATTGAGAAGCTAATAGTCGCACAGCTAGTCAAGAAATTATTTGTGTTTTATGGAACCCGAATTCCATTACACTGTTTTCAGGAGCCCGCCACTGGGCTCTATCCTGAGCCAGATGAATCCACTCCACAAATTTCTGGCCTATTTCTTTAAGATCCGTCTTCTGGGATGTGTCTTTGTGTGGTCTGGTAGAAATTCATCCTCCATCTTGAGGGTAGAATTCGTAAGGCTATAAGCAGAGGCGCGGCCGGGATAGAGACTTTGAGCGAACCAATAGGAACCGTTACCTAGCAGTTACTGTTTCTATGGTTCCACAGTGCTTGCTTTCAGCAAATATGCCACAATAATTACACAGGACTTTTCTTTCGTAAGGTTGTCTACACAAAGTATGGCATATCCTAGTTCGTAGAGTAGTTTGAGCATGCGCCGTGAGTCCACTGGGGGTTTCGGCTGAGGGAAAGGAGTTACAGTAAACACTCACAACTTCAGGAGGCCCGTAAGGGAAGAGAATGGTGCAGAATTCGGAGAACTAGCCTCAGCAGACCATGAGAGGCGACCATTACGAGTAATGCCCACGGGAAGAACATCGTAACGTGATCAAGGATAATTTTGTGCGGAAGCCACAAGTTTTGGGGTTTACCCAATGAAAATTCCTGAATATGGCCATGTATAATTCGGACGAAACTGCTCATTTCATGCAAATTGCTGTGCGCGATGCATCCGCAGCTTAGAAACAGTTTCTTAATTTTATTCTGAACTCCTGCAACGAGAAATCATACGTAAGCCAGAACACAAAGGTGTTTCAACCTGAATACTGATCACACTCAGAGAAGCGTTTCCCAACTCCAGTAGCACCAAGGCTCACTTCCAGTCACACTTGCATTCATGTGTTCTCACTTGCTCGTACGTCGTGGATTCAATGCAGCGCTAAGGAAGCAATGGCGGAATAAGAACTAGCACAGAGTGACGGCACTTGAAAACAAAGTGACGAGGAGAATATGTTGGAAGTGACAAGAGGGTGGACAGAAGAGGCAGGCGACATGTTTCTCCGAAACGTCTGTTCACTTTCAACGGACTATACGGCGTTATAACCAAGAAAACAGAACACCTCATAACCACCGATGTGAGAACCTCAAATCCTACATAGTAAAATATTATATTGCAGCATCCTGTTGCACTGATTAATCATATAATTCATAGGGATAGTGCTGGAGGTTAGTGCTTACCATCCATCACCCACGAACACCGCACAAAATTACGGCACACTGAACATGAACCACCTTCATATACAATATAACTGCTCAACGCCAAA
Organism: Cryptotermes secundus; assembly: GCF_002891405.2. Lineage (NCBI taxonomy): Eukaryota > Metazoa > Arthropoda > Insecta > Blattodea > Kalotermitidae > Cryptotermes > Cryptotermes secundus. The sequence goes on along the minus strand of NW_019740656.1, from coordinate 760,404 downwards.
ACAAGGCCAATGAACCACAGAGTACTGGAAACATGAGAATATCAATTAAGAAGGTAAAATAGTTTTAAATATTAGTAATTTTAACTAAATTCAGCAACAATTATACCCAACTTTAATTAATATTGAACAATATTTTATAACAAATAACGAAGAAAACAATACAGCGAAGCAACTACATGTATAATCCACCTGATGATGACCTCACAAGGTCGAAACATGTTGTAGAAACAGTCTACGAAAAGGACAAGAATTCGCAACTCCAAGACTGCCCCTGCGAATTATATTTGTCCGCATAGTGACTTTCAGTCACCTGCAGACGGGAGGTGACCCAACCCTAGCGACGTTTATATCAAATACAGACAATGGACAGCGTACAGCACCACTGAACTACAGATCGTATTTTTTGACGTGGCCTCTGGTTTGCGCATGAGTAGTAGTAGGGAGAAACATGACAGGAAGTAGGGGGTAGTGTGTGAGGGGAGGAGGGAGGGCGTACTGCTGTACCCCGTGCGCAATCTCAGCCAGTGGACGCGAAGGAGTCTACTGCGCATTCTGCTAAGAACGGCCAGGACTAGTAAGTTGGACTGTACGCAGGAGATCATTCATCTAAGAATTTAAGGACTTTTAATTGTCGTTGTCATTGAATGCAAATGGCGTGAGGCGCGTTGGCAGGCGGTTTGGTCTAGAAGCCTGCAGGTCGATACGAAGCATGGGCCATATGATTACTCAAACAAGTTGCGCCCACCCTGGTTACTCAAACGAGTGACAAGTGGAATACTAACCCGAGAGTTGTGCAAAGCGCATACTTCATATCACTGTGCGTCCATTACATAACACAAAATGAACGCATAAGAATGAAGTCGTGTACCTTGCGTTTGCATGATACATTTCCGAAGTTATGAAACGTATTCAACAGAACACGCTTCTGACGTCTGTCCAGGAAGTGCTTGGTTCGAATTTCGGCTGAGACACCGGCCTATCATGACCGAAATTTGTTGTGATGTTCGTCATTCTGGGATAACACTTAATTAGGTACAAGTGCTTGTTTCAGGCTGGTTTCCAGTTCAGCGGTCTCCTTACAACTCGACACCACACAGTCGTGGGGGCAAGTGATAGCTCAGTAGCTGGTTGACGCACTATGCTACAAGCTGGAGGGTCGCGGGCTCGAGTCACGATGAGGTCATTAGATTTTTCAGTTGGCCTAATTAAGCACAGGGACAACTTTACGTCTACCATACTAATTACTGTATTCTTCACAATAATTGTGGGCTGAGTACAGTTTCACTCTTTGTGAGCGACCAGTGGGCGCGAAGCAGACCCGCTGATAAGCAACAGCAGCCTTGTGACAGCAAACTGCGTTGTTACATTTCGCACTTGTATTTTCGTAGCGGGTTAACCTTGTTTCTGACAGAGAATTGCGTGGGTTTGCACAGAGAAACTGGCGAGTTAATACGCAATATTTACAGGTACTATGAGAGTGGGGGGCAGGTAATAGCTCAGTACTTGGTTGAGGCACTCGCTACAACCCGGAAGGTTGCGGGTTCGATTCCCAATGAGTTCCCTGGATTCTTCACTTGGCGTAATCCTTCAAGCCGCACTATGGCCCTGGGGTCGACTCAGCCTCTAACAGAAATGAGTACCAGGAAACGTCGTAAGGGTAAAGAGCGGCCGGAGCGTAAGGTTGACAACCTCACCTCCATCTGTGAGCCGACTGTCTAGAGAAAACGTGGGAGCCTCGACGTCTCACAATCCTATGGACCTCCACGGCCTATTACAGGGATACCTCGCACAGTATAGACAATGAATAGTGTTGTGCCCTGGGAATATGACACCGTGTAAGTAAATAAGTAAGTAAGTAAATAAAGGTATCCCTGTAATAGACCGTGGAGGCCCATAGGGTTGTGAGATGTTGAGGTTCCCACATTTTCTCTAGACAATCGGCTCACAGATGGCGGTGAGGTTGTCAGCCTTAGCCACCGGCCGCCCTTTACACCCAAAGAATATTCAGAGTACTCATTTCTGTTAGAGTCTGAGTCGACCCCAGGGTCATAGTGCTCCTGGAAGGACTAGGTCAATTGAAAAAATCCAATTACTTCATCGGGACTTGAACCCGCGACCTTCCGGCTTGTAGCATAGTGCCTCAACCAACTACGATACCGCGTGTGACACCGTGTATTCCGGTAAAGCGTTACCGCTGTTTGGGGAGTGTTTTGGAGACTAAACATTTTCTGGAATTTCATAGCCATTCAATTTGTGCTACATGTCCTCGTCCTGTCTGACTTGATTGCCGTAATAATATTTGGCGAGTCGCGAGAATCAGTTATCTGGATGCAAATGTCTCCACCCTGTTCGGTCCAGATATTCTCCTCAGCCAAATGTATGTTCTTCCTTTAGGTTTGGGTTGCAGACCAAATAGCCAGCTCAGCCGCTAAGAAGAGTAAATGGCATCGAACCCAGAACTTCCAGTCTGAAATAATCTCCCTAAGCTGTGTGAACCGGCCGCTAAGAAGGTAAAAGCTTCATACGTTCTCGAACTTGACTTCAGATACAGATCAGAGGCTAACTTCACGTTCCGGCTGCTTTTTCCGACGAAAACATTTACACTGATTTCATACGAATTCGACAGGAAGCAGTGTGGACGTCAAAGTCGACCTGGGGTTGCGGTCGAAGAAATAAAAGGCTATCCCTGTCGAGAATCCTAACCAGGACTCCCAGTCCAATACTCATTATAAGACTAAATGCAGCTGCATCCTTCTTTATAGGGTAACGGGCTCAGCAAATCAAATTATTCCCCAAATCTTATGGAATTCCAATGTTCAGTATACTATTAACCCGCCACTGGTCCTTTATCTGAGCCAGATGAATCCACACCGTACACTTCCAACCTATCTGGGATGATATTTTAATATTATCATCTCATTTACTTCACCTTTTTCCAAGTGCTCTGTTTCCGTTAGCTCTTCCTACCAATAAATGTGCATGCGTTTCTCTACTCCCGTGCGTGCTATATGTCCCACCATCTCATCCTCCTTGGCCTCATTATTCTGATGATATCTGGGGGCCTGTAATCAAACTGAATCATTGCTATGCTTGTTGCGTGGGCGCGGTCGCTCCTGGTCGCTGTTCTGATCTGGGTTTCGAGCTGACTTACAGTACCTTGAGGCAGTCCATAAAACTGTACTCTTGCTTGTTGCTCTGTATGGGTGTAAAACTTGGTCTCTGACATTAAGGGAGGAACATAGACTGAAGGTGTTTGAGAACAGGGTGCTGAGGAGAATATTTGGACAGAAGAGGGATGAAGTGACAGGAGGTTGGAGAAAACTGCATAATGAGCAGCTTCATAACTTGTACTCTTCTTCAAGTATAATTAGAATGATCAAGTCAGGGAGGATGAGGTGGGCAGGGCATGTAGCACGAGTGAGGGAGAATAGGAATGCATATACGATATTGGTGAGAAAGCCAGAAAGAAAGAGACCATTAGGAAGACCAAAAGTATGAATGAATAATATTAAAATGGATGTTAGATATGATGGAGTGGTATGGACTAGATTGATCTGGCTTGGTAGAGGGCTTTTGTGAACATGGTAATGAACCTTGGGGTTCCATAAAATGTTGTGAAATTCTTGAGTAGCTGCACAATTTGACTCAGCTCAATGAAGTCTTTTATTTATTTATGTGTTCTATTCTTTACTTAATGAGGTCAGTACTTGGACTGTGTAGCTTCGAATGGTACAGATCTCTACGTGCTACCTGCCCGCTGATCCCTTTCTTGGCTTAATTTTCGACCATGAAAATGGAGCCGAAATGTTACTCCGAAACGTCGCATGTCTTTCAACGGACTGCGCGGCGTAATATCCCAGAAAATGGAAGGGTCCATGGCCTCTTTCCAGTACTATCCTGGGACTTGCTTGGATGGAGCCATGTACCAATATTAAGACGGGGTTTCGAAACGGGGATCTCTCCAATAAGTGTTACAGACATATCCGACTTGCCCAGTTCGACTGCCACTGTACTCAGATTGGTGATCCAGTGGCTGCAAAATGCGGACGTCGTTTCGTTGGCGCCAACAGCTTTCAGAAATTTCGGAGAAGCGCGGGGAAGGAAGGGCAATGATGCGACCAGAATACTGAATATAGCAACTCCGCCCCCCGCCCCGCCAGTTGAGTACACATGTCATGGAAACAGAACATTGGCAGACTTCACAATTGCGTTCGGAATCTTGCAATGCACGACTTCCCTTGAATTAAGTCCTTTGAGCAGTACGTTTTCGGGTTATTAAAATCTTCAAAGCACAGTGGTAACTATATGTATCACCTCTTGACCATCTAAAAACTCTGTATTTTGAGCACACAATGTTCACGGGTTCTATTCAGATTCTCAGAATAAACAGCAGATGTTTACTGAAAGACCAGTAACCGAGTAAACATTGTTACGGAGACTCAGTATTTTCTGTGAGGTAAGAACTGAATTATTATATACTAGTACAACACTTTTAACTTCTTAACGCCCCTGTGGAGGAGGGTTCGAATACCTCCACCGCATCCCTTCGAGTCGTAGGAGGCGACGAAAATGGAACCCAGTACCTGGGGGTATAACTGAGACACCCTGTCACTGGGGGACATAAATACGGGGATCTGGGCCTCCAGGTTGGGGGAGTCGAGTACCAGCAGCAATTGTAAACGACAGACCCATCATCTGGTCAGAGGCGCGGTTACATAACACTACAATCGCAAGTGTTCAGTTGAAAAATCGCTGGTCGTGAGCCTAAAGGGGCCTGTCACCAAGACGAAGTGGTTAGTGATAAACCGCCTGTGGCAAAGTAACTCTGACTCTGACTCTGACTCTGACTCCACATTTCCTTAAACTCGCACAGTGCTCGCTCGAGTCACCCCCAGTAGAAGGGAGAGTGCCACGAAATGAATAATTACTTTGCTGGCGAGGCCCAGGGGGAATTTAATCGACCGATCAATCATTTTCTAAAGCTACTAGAAGGACGAGCGGACACTGTGCGGGAAATTTCAAAATTGGAGAAATTTTTTCTTACCCCTATTTCACTATTCCTCCCCCTAACTTTCTCTTCTGTCTTGAGAAACCAGCGCAAAGTCTCATAATTTGTTATATAAGCTTTCATACTATTAACTTCCCTTGCTTTCTCCCGTATTCCTATCCAGTCCTGCATGTTATCGAACGACACGTTTAGGTCGATATTTAACGAAATCTCCCACGAATAATAAGCACAATCAGCCAATCGTAAGCAGTCTCATATATATAGTATACTACACTTCACACATCCACATCAAAATATTATAAATGCACAATACACATAAATAAACTACTCACTCGTTCGTGGTCTATCACAGAATTTACGTTCATGCAACATGTTTATGCCCGACAAGTTGTTGCTATGGTTACCCGAAAGAGCGTGATCTTACATTACATTACTTATACATACATACATACATACAAGTAAGTATATAGCTAAATTTCAGGCTTTTGTGGTGGGGACAGAGTAACGTCTGAAAAGTCCCAGAGCCATCAGACAGTAAAATATAGTCGTGAGTCCCGAGGGACCAGGCACCAAGAATCCCTGTGCTGGTGAGTGGCAGCAATCAGTCAGTAAGGCTTGAAACGACATGGCTGCATTGACTCTTGCCCCAGGCACTAGGTAGAGGTGAGTTGTCAGTTTCACGTCCCAGCCGCTTTAACTGCAGCGAACAAATTTCCGGTGCCTATTGGATACGATGCTGGATGGGTCCCTGAGCAGGTCTGGGCGCTGAGGAGCGCTTGACCCTGCCGTGAATCGAACCCCTACTCCCCAGTTGTCCAGCCCGTAACGACTGAGCTATTGCAGCTCGTTGAAAAGTTGAAATATGTGTACAAATTTCTGTTGGCTGTAGGCCATTGTACTGCGAGTTAGGAGGGGCAAGTTCTTCCCCCTCTCCGTGTACATTAGTTGCCCCACCAGGGCCCGCGGCCCACCGTGTCCAAGTCGTGATGTTCGTGCTGGTTTGGTTCGTTGGGAACTCTGGTATACCTAATTAAACGCTTTTGGGAACAAAAAATGTGTAATTTTAACATCATCATTATTGTTATTATATATATGGCCCCCCTTTTCTCAGGTCGATATCTGAGGAAAATAGCCGTTCGGAAGAAGGGAACGAGCAGAATGTGTGGAGCGTTTAGAACGTGCTCCCACGGTAATTTCCGTGAGAATGTGTCCATTGCTACTGCAATGTTCTCTGTTCCTGCTACCGGCCCAGGTTCACAGAGCGCGATCGGTAATGCAGGCTTCAAACTCCACTGGATATACTGTCCCCTCAAGAGTGGAGTGTGTAGTCTGACGGATCTTTAACAATGTTTCGAAGGAACCTACTGCCTCCATCTTCAGGGCAGAATATGGTGGCAGCGGATTCTTCCGAAGTGCTCGTAAATATTTATTCTCCCTACATTTGGGAGCTTCTGGGTTAGAGTGCCATGTAATCTGGAGAGAGCCAGATTTTCGGAGGAAATTATTGCTTCCACTTTCAGGATCACGCTCTCTCCGAACTACGGCTTTATATCCCAGAAGATATAGCACACATCCTAGTCACGGCTGTGAGAACCTCAAATCCAATCAGTAGTTATGTGGGGGGGGGGTTACGTAGCGTCCAAATGATGGACTGACCGATGTACTGGGAGGAAAGTAAAAACGGAAGCCACTGTGCCCTATTCGAATTGTCATGAAGGGACTGAGGGTAACCACAAAATCTCGTGTCAGACTAACCGGAAACTCGGCCGAGAATCGAACCAAGCAATTCTCGAACACGGTCTGTAAGTATCCATCAGACTACAGGAAGTCGCATCCCGGAAGACGGTCATCTTAATTATTTCTAAACTATAGCCATGCTGTTACGGGATAGGCCACTTTTGCAGGAAGAATTCTAAGAAGGCTTTAAGATGATTTTGCTGTAAATTTCCACGCGTCTGCTTCTCGAAGTTCCGTAAGGAATATCGTGTTCTATAATGAGAGATATAATTATACGTAAAGTATAAGTAAGCAGCTTAATTAGCTAAAGCTAATGTGTTTGCACAGGAAACAAATGAGGTAAAGTAATATTGCTTCTTACAGGAGCGCCAGTCATGGGATGACAGACAGATGCGAATTATGTTTCAAACTAAAAATATCTCAAAGCAAAAATATATGTAATGACTTAATTAGTCAAAGAAGGATACATTTTTTGTTGGTTTGCAATTGTGTCGTTCCCATGGAGATCAAATGCAAAACAAATCTCAGTTCAATTTGATGATCTCAACGTCGTAACAGTATACATGTTTCTTATGATACCATCAACACAACCACGTAGTATTAAGCCTTTAAAGCCCAGCGGTTGCTATATGTACCACTCGCTTTAACGTACCAGAACTCTGCATTCTGCCCACAGAGTGTATTTGTGTGTTCCGTGTGGTTCTCACAATAAACAGCGACTGTTTCCCTAAACAGCATTAACCGGTTGGGCTTTGTAACGCAGACGTAACGTGTTTCTTGTGAGGTACGGACTGAATTTCTATACATCATTTAGCAAAATTACTTGAAAAAGGGCAAGCATATTCATAAGAGAAAAACGCATTCCCTCGTCAGAGAGGATGTTACATAAGGATTATGACCGCAAGGGTTCAGTCGACAAATCAAATCCCTGGTCGTGAACCACAAGGGGCATGTCACCAAGACGAACTAATTGCCGGCAAACCACCAGTCATAAAGTTACTCTGACGTCTTAATATATATTTTTTTTATTTTACGCAGTAGATGTTTCATGCCATACATTCTAATAGGAAAATGAAGAATATTAGCTTCTGCGGTGTGACACCGTGTAATCTTGTAGGAATTTATAGGTGTTCAGGATCGAAGAGCAAAACTAAACCAAAGCAATCAGTAAGGTTCAAGCAGGAGGTTATGTTTGCTACTTGCTTCATTTTATTCTCGGACACTGAAGATGGGAGCAGTAAGTGTACACCGACAAAGTAAAGCATGAAGAGTATTTACAAATTCTCCTTGCCTTTGCTTCATTATAACATTCCTAGGTCAATTTGACAGAAACAATAACTGTAACCTCAATCCGTGTACAAGAAGCGAAGGTCCACGTTCTGTTTTTCTTGAAATGACTCGACTCGCTTTAATATCGGTAATGCTGCATCCTGCATCTGAACTGAGACTGCGGCAGCTGGGATGCTATCGCCGCGACTGCAGTAGAAATCTGTTCATACAGGTCAGTTTCTGCGAACCGGCCATCACGCGTGCTTCCCTGGGGCCCGCAAGCGAGGAAACGTAACACGAACACACGATCCAGACGCATGTTGGACAGTCGTGGCCAACTTGGGCTGCTTTACCACCCGCATTTATTGCATTCCATTTTGCTGCGCGTAATCAGTGAACCGAATGGAGTTCGACACTGCCGCGTTAACGGACTTCGTACTTTCGAATCCAGCTGATTTGATGTCGAGGCAAAGTAAACTATATATGTTGGAATATCTCATCTAAAATGAATATTCATGAAGAGTTAAGAATGGATGGAGCTCTCTTCCACGCCCCACAGACGCACTGTTGTCACATTTCGTTTGTTTGCTCCTAACTGTTGCTCTTTCACACGGCGGCGCAGTGATCGTGACGAGCGACTTAGCCGTGACCTGCGCACTGATGTCACTCGGCTGCGTGTGTCTGATACACTTGCCGTGAATGATGTAACTTCCTCTGTCGCCGTCGTGAGCTGCCATCGCCTGGCACGCAGACTGCACCGCACGACTTCGGCGAATCAATTGACCCTGCGTCACAACGTACAAATCTGCCTCAACTTCCTCATTGACTAGTGACTAATGCAATCAGTAGGCAGTCCTATAGCTTGCTCAATACGTTACAAATAGACATATTAATTATCTTCAGAAGAGCCGGCGTATCACTGGACTTTCCAATTGGTGTAATCCTTAAAGCACGGCCTTGGGGTCGAATCACCCTCTAACAGAAATGAGTACCAGGAATCTTCCTGGGGGTAAAGGGAGGCAGACCGGCCGGCGCGTAAGGCTGTCAACCTTACCGCCATCTGTGAGCCGATTGTCTAGAAAATGTGGGAACCTCGACGTCTCACAACCCTGTGGACCTCCACGGTCTGTTTCAGGGATAGCTTTACGTTTTCTCTGTTAACTCTACAGGGTCCAAACAGGCTGTGGGACCCACCCAGCCTCTAATCCAGTGGGTACTGGAGGCGCTTTCCCTTGGGGTAAAGCGGCCGGGCAGTGAAACTGACCACCAACCTCAGTCTATTGTCAATGTTAAGAATAGTGGGTAAATACTTTCACTCCCCCACATGCCTTCATGGCACGTCTACCATACTGAGTACAGTTTCACTCTTTGTGAGCGACCAGTGGGCGCGAAGCAGACCCGCTGATAAGCAACAGCAGCCTTGTGACAGCAAACTGCGTTGTTACATTTCGCACTTGTATTTTCGTAGCGGGTTAACCTTGTTTCTGACAGAGAATTGCGTGGGTTTGCACAGAGAAACTGGCGAGTTAATACGCAATATTTACAGGTACTATGAGAGTGGGGGGCACGCGATAGCGTAGCTGGTTGAGGCACTCGCTACAAACCGGAAGGTTGTGGGTTCGATTCCCGATGAGTTCACTGGATTCTTCACTTGGCGTAATCTTTCTAGCCGCACTATGGCCCTGGGATCGACTCAGCCTCTGACATAAATGAGTACCAGGAATCGTCGTGGGGGTAGAGAGCGGCCGGAGCGTAAGGCTGACCTCACCTCCATCTGTGAACAGATTGTCTAGAGAAAATGTGGGAGCCTCGACGTCTCACAATGCTATGGGCGTACACGGCGTATTGCAGGGATACCTTTACCTTTTTTTTTTCAACTTTTACTATACAGTGGGGCCGGAAACAAAGGACATCTCTTACCCTTTCCGGAAATTCAGAAGGAGACTCTGTGGCTTGTGCTACTGCAAAGCATTCACGCATAACCAACATACCACAGTGCCAGTACATTTACGTGTAGAACCACTGTGCGTTCTACGTTTCCTTTATTCCTCCAGTCTCCTTTACTTCCAATGCGATGCCAATTCTAGCGAAAATGTTATAATCAATCAGATCGTTATCAATCTGACTGCTTAAATGGTTAAGCAACTGACCACTCCACTAGACAGTCGCTTATCTATCCAGCTGCTTATTACGTATCTAGTTAAATGGATGACTAATTATGAAAAAGTAACTAATTAACCAATTAAATACCTTCTTATCTAGTGAAGTACATAACATACTTCAGTCAGTAGAGTGAACAGGCTACGAGCTGGATGACAAAGGGAACGTGGTTCGATTCGAGGCAAGGTAAAGATATTTTTCTATTTTCCACAGAATCTAGACCGGCTCTGAGGTCCACGTAGGTTACCATCCAGAGGGTGCCGGGGGCGATTTCTCCAAGGGAAATGCGACCGGGGTGTGAAACTAACCACTCCCTTCCAGTGCCGAAGTTAATAATTCGTGGAGCTATACTTCCACTCCCTGACCATCTTAATGGCAAGGTGCTCAATTAAGCACAGCAACAATCTTACTTGTGCCTTTAGTACTGAATGAAGTATCTGACCAAGTGGTCCGTTAATTGCTTAACCATTTCATAGATGTCTGACTAAATACCAAGAACAGGCTATATAACCAGCTGCTTTAACGTTACAAAGCCCTGCATTCTGCCCACAAAGTGTATTTGTGTGTTCCGTATGGTTCTCACAATAAACAGCGACTGTTTCCGTAAACAACATTAATCGGTTGGGCTTTGTAGCGGAGACGTAATGTGTTTCCTGTGAGATAAGGACTGAGTTTTCTGCCCACAGAGTGTATTTGTGTGTTCCGTATGGTTCTCACAATAAACAGCGACTGTTTCCCTAAACAGCATTAACCGGTTGGGCTTTGTAGCGGATACGTAATGTTTCCTGTGAGATACGGGCTGAGTTTTCTGCCCACAGAGTGTATTTGTGTGTTCCGTATGGTTATCACAGTAAACAGCGACTGTTTCCCTAAACAGCATTAACCGGTTGCGCTTTGTGGAGGAGACGTAATGTGTTCCCTGTGAGGTAAGGACTGAGTTTTGTGCCCACAGAGTGTATTTATGTGTTCCGTATGGTTCTCACAATAAACGACGACTGTTTCCCTAAACAGCATTAACCGGTTGGGCTTTCTAGCGGAGATGTAGTGTGTTTCCCGTGAGGTACGAGCTGCATTCTTATATATCACGTAGAAGTAATTCAGACTTTGAAGGGTTAGTTATCTACAAAAGAGTAAGCCTTACGGAAAACAAATGCACTGGGTCTGAAATAAGTGTCTCATTTTTCTCTATAACTTCCGTTCCGGGTATATTCAGCGAGTGACGCTTCAGATGCCTTCAGAAACGCGTGTAAGGTGGAAATTATTGTTATCCCAGTTTAAGAAAAATAGGAACATAACAAAAGAAGTTGAGTGAAACCCATCAGTACGTAATTTCGTGAATATCCGTTGGATATACATGCTGAAAGATAGCTGTATACATATCGTGAAAACAATAGCCGCATTTATTTTTGTAAATGTTCATTGCGAATGCACAAAACAGCCTAACAGTTTTCATAATAATTTTATCAAATCTAGATATACCACATAAGTAACTAAAGTCGGACGAATACTAATTTGTGATTAAGTAATGTTCTATTCGCAAAAGAATTATTTTCCCATAATTTTGATACTCGTTTATTCTTTACACGATAATGTGTCAGATAAAAGCAAGTTTTGCGTCAGCACTGCCCTCTTTCAAGGGCCCAGAACAATACTGACCTTCTGTGCCATTACAAAAGCTTGGTGACACGGGCCACATTGCTCACAATTGCAGGACAATGCATGAGAGAATTGAGTAAGATGGTGGCAGCGGTATGCAACACGCAAGGCAGTATGCCCAACACCTGCAGTGAGTCCCATGTCGCGGAATCCGTTTCGGTAGCCAATAGCAGTTCAGCTTCTCGTGAAATTCTTCGCCTCTGATAGAAGTGTTCAAAAGAGCTCGCCACTGTTCCCTGTCATGAACCAGATTAATCCATTCCAAACTCTCATTACCGACCCCTTTCAGAGCATCATCATTAGCAAAGAAGCACTTTTTGAGCCATAGCCTTCCTTAGGACATTCTACCGCATTTGATATGGTTTTCACTTTTTGGGAGCCTTTACAACATTAATTACTTTTTAGCCTTACATCCAAACACCCCCCCCCCCGGTCTCTGTGTTTATGTCTCCCGGTAACTGGGTTGCCAAGTTATACCCCCTAGACACCGGGTTCCCTTTTCCTCGCATCCGCGATGTATTGTGACCCGCCTCTTAACTGTACTCTTCTAAGATTCATTTTAATATTACCTCACAATCTATGTGCAGACATTTTGACACCTATCTTCTATTCAGATTTTGAATACATTATTGTGGAAGCATGTTTTTCTTTTCTGGTCCACGCATGCTGCATGCCCCTTATCATCACCACAATATTTAAGCCGATGATAGAGGCCGCGCGATTTAAGGCATGTGCCCTCCTTCATTGGGACCATGGGTTGCAATCCCACTTGGGGCATGGATTATGTCTGCCCTGTGTAAATGGCGGCCTTATGACCTGCCGACTGTCTGTAAGATTCATAATTTTACCTTAATTATGAAAGGGAACAGGCCACAGAGCCTAATGAGGCAAAGGACGAAGAAGGAAATGAATATCTGGCGAAGAGTACCAGTTATGAGCTCCTCATTACGCATTTTTCTCCAGTATCCTGACATTTCATCCCTCTTCGGTCCAAATATTACCCCCAACGCCCTGTTCTGAAACACCCTCAGTCTATGTAAAGCACAGTCTTCTGGGTTGTAAGGACGAGCAGTTCGGAGAAGGTTCTACGACCCTGAAGATGGAGGAGATGTCTTCTTCCCAAATGTTGGGCTCTCTCCGAACTACACGGCATTAGAGCCCCTTGAAAAATCAGTGAACTGCCTACTTCACGTTTGTTTCGTGCTTGGCTTATTCATCGGCCCTGAAGACGGAGGAAACATGCTCCTCCGAAACGGCGGTTGATTTTCAACGGACTAAACGGCGTTTTATCCCAGAAAACAGAGTTCTTCATAACCACCGCTGTGAGAACCTCAAATCCTACGTGATATATATATATATATACTGCCTTCTGGGATACAACGCCTTGTATCCCAGATGCTCTCCGACGTTTCGGAGCTGTATACTCCATTTTCAAGGTTAAAAAGGAAGCCTATACAGTATTCAGCAAGAACTTCAACTCCATAGAGTTCTAACGCAATTTTACGCAATTTTATTGTTCTGACTTACCCGTTTCTGCTGTTTTGAGAATGCTAGAGCCGGGGTAGTTCAGTCGGTATAGCGACGGACTACGGGATGGGCGGTCGAGGTTTGAACCCCAGCAGAGGGAACTTTTCTTTACTCCACAGCGTCCAGACCACCCCAGCTTCCTCTCCAGCTCTATCCCCGGGGGTAAAGCCGCCTGATCGTGAAGCTGATCACTCACCTCCATCTACTGCCGAGGTCAAGAAAGTTGGAGCCATACCTACATTCCCAACATGTCTTCATGGCATAGTAATCAATTAATTAATCACAGGAATGACGTTAACTTTACTTCACCTTTGCCAGAGCGTGTATAAGGGAAGGGTAAGAACATGGCGAACCTGGCAAGAGGACGCACAGCGGCCATGACAGAACAAAAGACAACTCTCGAATCCCATTACGCACTAGAACACACTAAATCCAGCTATACGCACTGGTGAAAAATATTTCCATTGTCTTATAAAAGAGCCAACACATCAGAAAAAAGAAAAAAACAGGGTCGGGGTGGGGTGTGTGGATCGCTTTGGAATACTTTTCACGTCTCAAACGATTTTTCGATAATAAATCACGAAGCAGTGCCGAAAGAAGAGGAAATGTGTGCCTGGACTTACAGAAGGGAACAAAGTCCTCGCCTCTGGTTCCATAAGGCTCCAAATATCTCATACGAGTAAAAGTGGCTTTAGTCTCTTCATCTGAATTAATTAAATACATCTTACGGAGATGAAGCTGGGATAGCGTAGTCGGTATAGCGGCTGGCTACGCGCTGGAAGACCGAAGGGTCGGAGTTCGAGTCCTTTTAAGGTCAAGAAAGCTCTCTTCTCCACGTCGCCCAGACCTGTTCCGGGGCCCACACGGCCTCCTACTCAATGGGTAACTCGACTAGACCATGAACACTCTCTCCCAATTTCGTTCTAATTCATTCACAGTCCTACAACTCGATGCTTTATTGTCACATGTACGAGTGACTACAGACGGGGTTTGGATTGGTAGTTGGATTTAATGAACACTTACAGATCGTAACTACAAGTAACTACTCTGAGAGCGCTATCGCTGTCATACATTCTTCAGTTTATCAAAGCACGTACTTCTGTGTCTTCACCAATCGTTGTCTGGTAACGGCTTCTAATAGCGGACATTCCACTCACTCTGGGTTCCCGAACTATCCCCGTGCCTCAGCTACCATCTTATCTCAGAAAGAGCTCGCAAGGACCGAACCGCAGCAGTTCTCTAACTCACTAACTCACCAACCAACTCCCTCCGGTGCACTAATTCAACTCGGTCGGTCGAATGATATAGCACCGGAGCGGACCACGTAGAAAACACCGCTTTTAACAGTACTTCCATTGTTGCTCGCAGGCAGCTAACAACGGTTCCAGCACTGTGGCGTATGTTGTTGCCTAGCAACGGGTCTACATGTCACAATATATTCTAGATACCAACAACGTAGATGTAGGTGAGTAGGTAGGTTCACTGTGCACTTTCAAAGTTAAGCGGATCGGCTGACCACGTTCCTGTCGCGTGGTTCCATATGCAACACACGTCTCAGGTAGCCAGCTACTGTACGGGACTGCCGTGTGTTCGTGGCTTCGGCAGCAGCCAGACGTCGGTCCTTCCGTCCTCGTCCCCGATCCTCCCCAAAGGCAGGTCGCAAGTATAACAACGAAGCCAACAGCACCTGCATCTTCCAAGTAATTTTATTCCATACGTGCTACATGCCCGGCCCACCTCATCCTCTTTCACTTGATAATTTTGATGTTTTTCGAGGAATATAAGTTATGATGACCCTCATTCAAGCATGTATTCAGATAGAGGATTACAGACGTTTCGGAGGATAGTATTGTCCCCACTTTCAGAAATAAAATTAAGCCAAACAAGAATCCGGCAAGAAGCAAATAGCGCGCCTCTTACTGCTTGCGTGAGTAACTACTGAACGCTGAAATGGAGGCAGTGTGTTCCTCCGAAACGTCGATGAACTACTGGAACACGGCTTCACATCCCAGATATGATGACAGTCACCCTGTGGGAACCTCAGATCGGATATTTGTGGGATGTTTCACACAGCCTTACTGGGGTGTGGCCCAGCGAAGAAATGTGGTTGCCGCGGCGAGGGGTCACACCGTGTGGGCAGCCGCCGGTCACTCCTGCTGATATCACTCGCCTTCGATACACAATTCTCTAACCACAATGACGTGTTATTCATCAGTGAGACCAAGGTCCGGTATGCTTGTTCCCGTGACTTCATACCACTGCAACGCTTACATGTCTCACTGCAGTCTGCTACGGTTTCCATGTAGTGGCATCTTAGCCCTCTAAACATTTACTTCTGAAATATATATTTGTCTTCATTACACAGTGATTGTTTCATGAAGAAACAAATATCATATCTTCTTCTGCCTGTTCCGTCCTCTTGAAAAGTATGTTGGTCCCTCCTTCTCAACTGCGGGCGCCTTATGTTGTATCTTCTTTATGGGTTGTATGTTAACCTTCTCTTCGTAATTATTGTGTCCGCGGTTCGTATAACGCGGTGTTTCCACTGTGATCTGTATTTTAGAATTACAACTTTTTTATATAGATTATAATTTAGAATAAATTCTGTATTTTAAAAATATGTTAAAATTTTTATAAATGTAAGTTGCCTCTATTCTGTGTGTACATCACACTAAACAGGAATATGTTTATTGATCTCTGGGAGCGTGAAGCGAGATAGAAGATAAAGTCAAAGTCACATTGCGACTGACGGCCAGTCAGTCAGTAAGTCTTGGTGTCGAGTCCCCACCTGGGGCTCATGACCAGATACTTGTTACTCTTTGATAGTTACGGTCTTGCTCTTCTGGGACGCCCTCTCTGACGAAAGGACGGGTCTGTCTTTTGTATATGCTGCTGGTTCTTGCCAGCGCAGTCTTTCCCTGGTCCGAGTCCCTTGGGACTCGCAACCTTATTTTACTGTCTCAGATTTGAAACTTCCTTTTTCGTCGCCTCCTACGACTCGCAGGGTCACGGTGGAGGTATTCGACCCCGGCTCCACACGGGTTACTACTACTCTACTAGTAGTGGAACGGGTTCCTATATAAGAATTCAGTCCGTACCTCACAGAAAACACATTATTTCTCCGCTACAAGGCCCAATCGGTTAATGCTGTTTATTGTGAGAACCATACGGAACACACAAATACACTCTGTGGGCAGAATGTAGAGATTTAATGTGTTAGAATGGGGGGTACGTATAGTAACCACTGGGCTTTAAATTGTTAATATTCAGGATTTTATTTGAAAATGGAGCCGACACGTTCCTCCGAAAGGCTTGTATATTTCCCGACACTCTTACTCAGGGAGTACTGGGTTCAAATCTCGGCCGGGACACCTCAGCCCCACCAGGCAAATACAAGGACAACACCTTAATTAGGCAAATCATTTCCAGTTCACGGGTCATCCCACGGTTCCAGGCAATATATTCTAGAAGACAGTGAGAGCTCGTAAAAGTAACAGAAAACACACATCCCAGAAGACAGCATTCTTGAATCAGTTCAAACACAAATTCCCTTAAGCCACTATTGCAGTCTCGCTACTTCAGCATCCCCCAGTGTCTTCTTCTTAACATACGGAGCCGCACTCAGACCGGATGTCACGAATTGGCATGCGTAACAACGCGGGCGCATTAATTTGTTTCCCTTTTTTGTGGTTTCCGGTTATTTGAACCCTCCATACTCCTCACATCAATGGACGTGCCACGTTGCGACAAGTGGGCCCAGTACTTGACGTAAAGGTAAAGCGCCACGTCATGAGAAGAGTTATGCGTAAGTGGAGGTACAGCTCCGCGCAGTCATAACCTCGGCACCGGATGTGGTGAGTAGTCAGCTGCACTCACCAGGCGCTTTGCCCCCGGTTCCCATTGGATAAGAGTCTTGATAGGCCCCAGAATCGGTGTGGACGATATGAAGGAAAGTCCCTTGCCCCTCCCGCGAATAGAACCCCGACTCCTCGGCCGTGTTGCCTGTGCTCCAGTCGCTATACCGACTGAGATATCCCGGCTGGAACATAAAATGTACAGAGCTTTTAGTGGTTCTTCTCAGTTCCTTTAGCAAAATTCGGGACAGAACTTCAAATTACTTGTTTAAAAACGTCCAATTAATTGTTCAATAATCGTCTTAGCATTCAACACTATAGATTTATATTCGAAAGGTCCTCGATTTGAATCTCGGTTGAGGTCTATCGTGGTTTTTCTAAGTCGCTTCAGGCAAACTTGTTTTCGAAGAAAGCAGTCTTCTGGGATTTGGCACCGTGTATATGTGTGGCCGTGAAAACCTCAAATCTTACAAACTTGTATTCATTACGAAAGTCAACCGGTTAATGCTGTTTAGGGAAACAGTCGCTGTTTATTGTGAGAACCATACGGAACACACATACACTCTGTGGGCAGAAAACTCAGTCCGTACCTCACAGGAGACACATTATCTCTCCACTACAAAGCCCAACCGGTTAATGCTGTTTAGGGAAACAGTCGCTGTTTATTGTGAGAACCATGCGGAACAAACAAATACGCGCTGTGAGCAGAATGCAGAGTTTGTTTGTTTGTTTTTTTCAGTCTTATAGCATTACGTGCATTCAGTATAGTTGTCATGATGCTTTAAACGGTTACACCAATTCAGATTGGTTGTACGCCACTCTTGCTTTGCAATTCGATAATTAAAGATAAACATTTCTTTTTCTCCCGTACAAAGGGGTCAATGATTTTGAAATTGAATACGTAAGAAAGGAAATGAGGGAGGTAAATTTCGCCTCGGTCATTCCACGGACGCGATCTCTATATTATGGTGTATCATTAGGCGAGAAACAGGCCCAGTGCTCGGACGTTCATCTGCTAATCTCATAAAGGCAAGTGGGTTTCTTCGTCAAAATGATCCAGTCATTCTGCTAAGGCGCCTGCGGCCCAACATGATAATGGATTTGACGTAATTTTTGTGCCACATTTCATACAGCAATAAGTCTGGGTTGTTTTGTAGTCTCTTATATGCATTGCAGCCACAAGCACGGCGACAAATTTCCCATTAGTTCCTGTGCCACCCAGCCTCATATCCAGTTGGTACTGGAGGTTGTTTCCTCGATATAAATCGGCCGGGGCTTGAAGCTGACCACTCACCTCCATGTATTTCCGAGGTCACGAATGCATTGAGATATCAAGTGTCCCAAACATCTTCATGAAGTGATGCTTAATTAAGCTCAGGGACAACTTGAGATGTCACTTGAGTCAAAAACTAAATTTAATCCGGAAAAAGACAAAAATAAAAATGTTTTATAAGAACGACAAAAAATAAATGTTTTAATTTATTATTTTTAATTGCTTTCATGAAGGTTGCCAATGTCGTTCTACTACCAGATGTCTGTTCGATTCTAAAGCCTAGATGGAACAGAATGGAGACAGAATTCAGTATCTGTTGCTCTCTAATTTTTTTGACAGACTGATGGTAACCTGAAGAGAGAATCCGGTGTCAGAGAGATGAAAATGACACACAGATACACAAATGCTTCTGTGCGTAAGTTGGATACTGAGACCTTTAGGTGGGCCAGAAAACATTCGGATGTAAGCCAAGAAGTCTGCTGAAGGCCAAGCTATCAACTTTACGTCACTTTACGTGTATCTGTCTAGACGGTGACAATGAGTTGAAAAGATAATTTATGTAGTTCTGAGGGTGGTTTCTCACATCATATCTTTAAATACTACATTTCTTTTCAGTAATATACAGTTCGTTCAGTCAAAGAGGATACTTCGCCTACTGGGCCCAAGATTCCTCACAGATTGCTGCTGTAACTGCTGATAGCAGAATGAGTCATTAGCGCTGATAGACACGCGGTGTTACAGTTACAGCAGCAATCTGTGAGGAATGCTGGGCCCGGTCAGTGGTGTTACGAAGTTTCCTCCTTGATTGAACGCCCTGTATAAGACTACCAGTGTACAAGTACGAATGGGTGTTTTTAGTGTGGAATGCCTAGCGAGTCATAATCTAGGGCGATCTTACTGGAGCAGCGGAGATACAATACATCTCCAGCACCGCAAGTTATTAGCTCCAATTTCACGCTGTAGATCCGGTCTCGAGATTAAGACTGCCCCGCCGTCATGGGTTTGGTTCCGATAGCCCGTTCAGCTTACCGGTGCTTAGCTGTCTCAGTCCTGTTTCGTTCTTCCTCCCTTTCATCCCTCCTTCCAACGCATGATTTTCTTTGCTCCCTCTCCTCCTTCTTGCCTTCTCCTTTTTCTTTTATCATCCTTTTATATATTTTTCATTCCTTTTCAATCTATCTTTGTTCTCTTTCTCTCTACACCTCCTTTCCTGCTATTTTCTTCTCTCATTCTTTGCTCCTTTCCTTTCTATGTAATTCTCCTCACATTCTTTTTTCTGTTTCTTTTTCTCTTTATACCTTCTTCCCCCATTCCTTTCTTTACATATATCTTCGTTTCTGTACTATCTACACATTCCTTCCTCCACTTCTTCTTTATACCTTTTCTATATCACATTTTCTTTCCTTCCGTCTTGCTGTTCTTTCTCTACGTACACTTCCTCCCTCCCTCTCATTTTTTTTCCTTTGCTTTCATAAGTGTGCTGACCGCTACACTGCTACTGGCCCTCGCCAGCATAGTGTTGCCCGCCTGTCGGCTCTAGGAACCCTTAGAAACCTCTGACGAGTGTGATGAAGGTGCCGCCTATCTCTGTAAGACTTGAGGTTCTCACAGCGGTGCTTATGAAGAATTCTCCCTGTAGCCCATTAAAAGTAAACTGAAGTTTCAGTTCCAGGGCCTATTGTTTGGTTTATCCTTCAACCCTGAAGATGGAGGCGGCGTGGTTTCTCATAAACGTCGGTTAACTTTCAGCTTATTTCAAGGCATTTTATACCAGGAGATGGAACTCTTCGATGTCCACATTTGTTTACATAATCCCTGCAGTAGCACTGCTCATGGCGCACGGTATTTCTTGAGCGGTGTCTCAATTTCGTACGGAGTCGCAACTTTCACCCTCGGGCAGATGTTCTCTCCTGCACCAGCCACCAGAAAAACTTTACGAGCAATCCTAGGTTCAGACCACATATATCACGACCCGTTCTCAGGCCAAACTCTGCCACAAGATGCCAGAGAACTTTACGGTTATACCGTACGGCCCATCTGTCGTGATTTTTGTATTATAGCTATTTAAGCAGCAAGTAGAGCAGACAAGGTGAACAGTTTACGACTGCTTAAAGAAAATAAGCCCTCGTATGATCCATCTGAAACATCTTTGTACTTGCGTCATCATTAGCATCAGCATCATTTCAGATATAAATGCCGTATTAATTACGTGAAGGTTGGTATTGTCACTTGACTGAATATAGACGGGCTTCGGATTGGTAATCGGATATATTGGACACTTACAGAGCGTAAAACTACAACAGCTTCACTGGTTACACACTCCAAAGATCAATGCAACTACACCACACATGTCTTCTCAGCTTTCACTAGCCGTTGTTTTGTAGCGGCTTCCAACCGAGGACGTTTCCCTTCCTCTGGGTTCCCGAACTGTCACAGGCCTCAGCTACCAGTTTCTTATTTCTAACAACTGTAGCTATCAACTGCCTCAACCAAGGTTATGTTGAAAGCAGTACTTTCGCCTGAAATTCCAGTTAAATTCTACCAGACTGTACGGTACCAGTACTCTTCAAGCCGTATTTCATTTTGAAGGTGAGTGATTACAGAGAAATACTACACCACTCTTTGCTGTATACTTCTATGTGGAGAGCGTTGGAAATTGTTATGAATGGGATCTCTTGGTTTGGACTGTACAGGGGACTGACACAGTCCTATATCTCCCTGTTAGACTAGTGTGAGTTATTACAAACAATCGCATAGTCCTAACACCATATAATCATGCGATAATGTACATCACCACATGGTTTTATGAATAGACACGTTATATTCCCTTGATAATTACACAGATTACTAAACTTGTTCCGTAAACAGAAATCAAGCACACGTGATCAGTTATTCAGTTACTGATCAACGCAGAGGTTGGCGTTAAACCCACGCCTCTGCCCCTTCTGACAAGCGAAGACTCAAGGCCAGCGTGTGGAAACCTGAAGATTATGTCTTCTGAGTTGTGACGCGTGTTTCTCAAAATGGTACAGTATTGGTAATGGAGGTACTATACCGGTATTTTCCTGGAGAGAATGAGGAAAACTGCGGAAACTAGGCACACTAGCCCAGATTAAAACATGGTCATATCATAAATACAAATCTAAACCTCTACCGCTAAGCTAGCCCGCTATGTGTAACGCGATATATCCTTAGCAGTGTTTAAGACGAACAGACCGCCTCTATCTTCAGGGTTTAAGAGTGAGCCAAGCGACAAGCTGGTTGTTGTCTCGCTATCCTGAACATGAAAGCGATACGATCCTCCGAAACGTCCACCTATGTCCGAAATACACGGCTTTACAACACCGAAATCGCACTCTTTTGCCGCGATGCTTACATATCGATTTAACACCCATAGCTACCGTGCATATTGGTAAGAATTACAAGTACATTACACAGTATCTTCGGGTGTTTTGTGGTGGCTACTTCATCTCTGAAGATGGAGGCACTATCTTCCTCCTAAACGTATGTAAACTGAGAGACTTACGATATCATATCCCAGAATACAGTATCTTGTTAGTTTGATATGTAGTTATTTAAATGCTTCTTTCTTTTGCGGTTTGGAAGGACATCTTCACGGCTCATCTGAAGTGACCTGAACCCTGCTAGCCCACAAAAACTATTGTGTTATCTACGTAGGGCACACAGACGTTTCGGTTCTCACGGCGGTTATAATTCCCTGTCGTCCGTTGAAAGTCAACCAGTGTTTCGGAGAAATATGTCACCTCCATCTTCAGAGCCGAACAACCCCACCAAGAACACGCTTGCAACCTGCTTTCACGCTGTCTTTCTTGGCTTATTCGAACCTGATGATAGAGACGATATGTTCATCCGAAACGTCGGTCGACTTTCAATAGACTACACGGATAAGGAGCCGGGATAGCACTATGGCCCTGGGTTCGACTCAGTCTCTAATAGAAATGAGTACCAGGCATCTTCCTGAGGGTGAGGGCGACCGGCCGGCGCGTACGGCTGACCTCACCGCCATCTGTGAGCCGATTGCCTAGAAGATGTGGAAGCCTCGACGTCTCATAACCCTATGGGTCTCCACGGCCTGTTACAGGGATAGCGTTACCTTTATTATTATTATTATTATTATTATTATCTCTGTTCCTTGCGTCTTTCATTCAACCCACTTTCCTCTACGAATTGAAAGTGTCCTCCAGTGACTTAATTTTGTGCCAAATTTCGTTAAAATCTGTCTGCTGCTCTCGACTTGGAACACACAGACAGATGTTCTACAAAGAGCGCCTTGACCTAAGTAAGGTCTCAAGTTTTATTCCGCCTGTCGGGATGAAGCGACCAGACGACCTTAAGGCGGCTTGCCTTAGAGCGGGAGTGAGATTGCTTCGGGCACCGAACCAAGTACTTGCAATTACCGGGACCGGTGTCGTGTGGCAACCAGAAGCTGCCTGGTGAGGCGGTAATGATGGAGTTGTCGGACCGCCGGCCTCCCGGCAAACAATTCCATCACACTTCGGCGGCCGGCTACTGCGTTTACATTCGACACGCTCACCTGATCACGTGAGCGCTGATACGATCAAGGGTAACCAACTGATCGCCTTTTTCTTTCTGTGTGCATGTTGACGGAAGTTAAATGGCAGACTGTGTCACCTGTCTTGGGATGTGATTATCAAATTTAGGGGAATCTTTCTAAGTAACTAAGCTGCACAATTACGAAGCGTGGCACATGTCAAGCTGTGGGCTTCTTACTACTTTACTGCGACTAACTAGTACAATTGTTTCATTCATTCATCAGTTGTTCTACAGCCGTCTGTTGGGCCCTGGCCTCGTCTTAAGTTTCATTATCTTTATTACAAAGTTGGTAGGACTCCTTGGACGGGGTATCAGCCCGTACTAGCCCTTTATCGAATTCAAGAGTCGATAATTCAGTCTCAACCTTTGCCGAAACAATAATCCCCTTTGTTGGATATTAAACGACAGCCTCTGTGGTCTAGTGGTCAGAGTTCCTGCCTACAGATCCAGAGGCCCGGGTTCGATTCCCGGCGCTACCAGATTTTCCGAGAAGTAGTGGGTCTTGGACGGGGTCCACTCAGCCTCGTGAGGATAATTGAGGAGCTATTTCAAGGAAATAGCGGCTCCGGTCAAGAAAGCCGAAATTAACGGCCGTGGGGATTCGTTGCGCTGACTACGCGACACCATTTATCCGCAAAAGTTGGCACTAATTTCCCAGACAAGCTGCGGCCGCTCGGTCGGTATAGTTCGCTTGCGGACTACAGGCCACGGAGTTTGTTTTTTTGTATATTAAACGTTTCTTTTATTTGTTGCCAAAGGTAACTGAATGATGAGAGCCGGAAGAGCTATCGAACTGGAATAGGTTTCTCTCCGAGATGCTTCTGCTTTCCCGTGATAATTACTGTTCTACCATTGCTCCATACTCATGCATCGCCGTCCCACGGGGCGTGCCGTGGCCCTGGCCAGGCAGCTTAACTAATAGCTCAAGATTCCTTTTTGCATTAGAACACAAATGCCAACAGAAGTTATGTTCCGGCGGAGTTTACCTTAATTTTCAATAATTCCATCAACACTGATTAATTTGTTACCAACAGGGAGCTGATTAAATTCTATGGTATCATGAGAAAACAAAACAAATTGCCTCAGTTGAATCGGCGAAAGCAGAGGTAAAGTTGTCCTTCTGCTTAATTAAGCTCTGCCTTACGAAGACGTGTGAAAAGGTGAAAAAAAAAGGTAGTCGCTGTGCTTAACTAATTAAGCACTACGCCATGAAGACATAAGGGGGAGTGGATGTACAGATCCAAGTTATCTTGATCTCGGAACTAGATGGAGATGAAGAAAGCAGTCTTCTGGGATTTGGCACCGTGTATATGTGGTGTTAACCGACGTTTCGGAGGAACGTATCGCCTCCATCTTCAGGGTAGAAGAAAAAGTATAAGAAATCTGCAAGCGACAAGACCGTGAGAACGGTAAAAGCAGACTGCTGAAGATGGAGGCGATACGTTCCTCCGAAACGTCGGTTAACACCACATATACACGGTGCCAAATCCCAGAAGACTGCTTTCTTCATAGTCACCGCCGTGAAAGCCTCAAATCTTACATAGATGGAGATGAGTGGCCAGCTTCACGCTCTGGCTACTTTACCCCAGTACCAATTGAATAGGCTGCTGGGTGAGCCCCTGAACCGGTCTGGACGACATGGAGCAGGCAAAATTCCTTCCCCTGCTGGCACTTGAACTCCGACCCTTCAGTCGTTCAGGCCGCAGTCAGTCACTATACCGACTGAGCTACCCCGGCTCCCCACGAAGACGTGTGGGGGAATGAATATACTCGTATACCTCCAGACGTTCTTGGTGGACGTGAGTTGTCACCTTCACGTTCCGGCTTCTTTAGTCAGGGGAAGGAACCCCCATACCCACTGGAGAGGAAGCTGGGTGGGCCCCAGTGGTGGTCCTGAGACTGGTCTAAGGCCGTAGCCTACTCACTGAGCTATCCCGGTCCGCTTTGTTCTAGAACTGTCATTCTGTCCTCATACAAGAGCTTCACGCGTTCTTAACCTCAACAGAGGATGAGCCTCGGTGGTCAGTTCCAGTGTTCAGTTGTGATATCCCCGGGGGACTGGAGGAGTAGAGAGGGGTAAACCCTTCCCTGTCACTGCCAGTTGCTTCGCTCATTCAAAAGTGTTACAAATCATAAAGTTTTTGAGAAAAATAGACTTATAAATATTCCTTGTGGACTGTATCAGTTGAAAAGGGGGCTTTATTTTTGTGCATATTTGCCACCACGTTCCCGGAAAGGTTGTCCCGTTAAGAGGCTTGCAGTTAAGACGTACCGGTGGTTCTGCCAGAAGAGTGGGGTGCAGACAAGAGGGTATGCAGGTGTATAGACTTGCTTCTGTTAGGGTTCCTTCTCCACTAAATTCTCAGTATTTCCAGCAATGACCTATTTCAAAGGGTCTGCACATAGGCTTTGCTTGTCATCTGACCGTTACAGATCATAAATTTCTGAACAATAAACTGCAAAGTTATGAGGTTTATAAATATTCCTTATCTGTCGAAAAGGAAGCTAAATGCCTGAGGGGCCCCAGCACCCGCCTCGGCGCTGTGGAGAAGGAAAATATCTGTTACCCGACCGTGGATCTGAACCTGATTCTTCGGACACCCATCGAGCCGGGATAGCTCAGTTGGTATCGTGGCTACGGGCTGGACGACTGAGGGATCGGAGTTCGAGTCCGGGTAGGGTCAAGAATTTCCTCTTCTCCACGTCGTCCAGACAGATTCCGGGGCCCACTCAGTCTCCTATTCAGTGGTCACCGGAGGTAAAGAGGCCGGGGCGTGAAGGTGACCACTCACTTCCAGCTAGTGCCAAGGTCAGAAATACATGGATGCATACATCCACTCCACATACGTCTTCGTGGCGTAGTGTTTAATTAGTTAAGCACAAGCATATCTTTATATTTTCGCACATAGTAGAATAACTGCGACTGAAATTCAAACCTGAAGATGGCAGATCTGTTGCCGAAACACACTACGTGTTATTTTGACGGGAGTAAATAAATACTGTCACAGCGATTTACACAGCAGAACGTAACAGCATACGAGATAGGTGAACAGGCACTACATTTACTGAGCTAAGGACGGCAGTTATCAATGCAAGTTCCGGAATCGAAGCGAATACAAGAGGAGCAGAGACGGTGCGACCTTGGTGCAGATGAGCAACCGTCGTATTCTATTTTTGAAGAGAATGCACTGCGTTTGCTGCGCTGCAGCGCCCCCACTGACGTCAGCAACCGACAGCTTCCAGGGTGTCAAGGCCGACACTAGTTCCGCTGAAGATAACTCGTGGTCCGCAAGCTTCATCCGGCTAGCATCTCCGAAGAATATGCTGATTCCTAATAAAACCCTTCTCCGTAGATTTGGCCTTCTCGCGGCCGTCACTATGAAGAGTTTTATATATTTGGGACGTGGTGCCGTTAAGTTTGGTAGGAGCTTGCCCAACGGATGGGGGGAACGGTAATACAGGCAGCCCACACCACTGGTAGAGAAAATGGTGGCAGATGCCATCTACTTTCAGGGCTTAGTATCTACCACTTCCCTGTTGACATGTTTGATGCAAAGCCAGGGTCAGAATACACGTACGATTATTTATATGGGTTATGGGATCTGAGGTTATCACAGCGGTGGTCATCGAAAGTTTTATCTTATGGCATAGAAAGCCGTGGACTCCACTGAGGAACATATTGCCTCCATCTTCAGCGTTAACTCTTTAAGATCCAGCGGTTACTATGTGTACCACATGCTTTAACACACTAAAACTCTGCATTCTACAAAGTGTATTTGTGTGTTCCGTATGGTTCTCACAATAAACAGCGACTGTTTCCCTAAACAGCATTAACCGGTTGGGCTTTGTAGCGGAGACGTAATGAGTTTCCTGTGAGGTACGGACTGAGTTTTCTGCCTACAGAGTGTATTTGTGTGTTCCGTATGGTTCTCACAATAAACAGCGACTGTTTCCCTAAACAGCATTAACCGGTTGGGCTTTGTAGCGGAGACGTAATGAGTTTCCTGTGAGGTACGGACTGAGTTTTCTGCCCACAGAGTGTATTTGTGTGTTCGTATGGTTCTCACAATAAACAGCGACTGTTTCCCTAAACAGCATTAACCGGCTGGGCTTTGTAGCGGAGACGTAATTAGTTTCCTGTGAGGTAAAGGCTGAGTTTTCTGCCCACAGAGTGTATTTGTGTGTTCTGTACGGTTCTCACAATAAACAGCGACTGTTTCCCTGAACAGCATTAACCGGCTTGGCTTTGTAGCGGAGACGTAATGTGTTTCCTGCGAGGTACAGACTGAATTTGTATACATTATTTGCAACAAATTCAGTGATTAAACAATGCAAGATGGAACCAACGTGGTGCTCCCAAACGGTCTACATGACTGTATCCCAGAAGATGGAGCTCTTCACATACTATAGGTACTATAGGTTTCTGTTTTGAGGCTAGCATACCCAAAGCCTAAGGGCTATGTTTAGTTACTTGTAGGCCTATTTGGCAGATGGCCGTCTCGAATCTCATCTAGAATATCAGTTATCATAAGTGAGAGTTGTTCGTGGTTCTCCTCAGTCCTTCCAAGCAAATGCCACTGTAGAATCTCAGTTTGCAGTGAGAACTTCCCTTTAAATCCTCCTCAGTTCATCAACTGTTCTCCCACTGGATGCCGCAACTTCTCAGCTACTGACAGGGTCGTTAAGTAACCCACAAAAGAAAACCTACTCAACGCCGTGAGGTATGAGCAAACAGGCATTTGTTACAAAGTCATTTCTAAAGCTTATCTACAGATGGCTCTGTTATAGTTAAGGTTTAGCCCATGCGTGGAGAGGACGTGAAGACAAGATTCTGAATATTTTGATGGTCCTCACGCGGTCGGCTGACATCAGTCAGGGATGTCACGTGCTACTCTCTTGACGTTTTTGTATGCATCAGACGTTACACGGAGCTGCGGCCCACAATAATGGACACAGGTTTTAACAATGATAGGGGTGTAGTAAATTCTATCGTTCTTTTTTTCAGGATATCTTCATCAGAGACAATAAAAAAGTACTTGAAGAGAATAACATGGCTACATGGGTGCTACATTCAAATTAAAGGGCACTATTGTTTTGTAGGCAGGGATGTATATTCTTGCCCCTGCAGCTGTGATGCTGAGGGACACAGTGAATATTCCAGACAGCAATCGAAATTATTCTCCCCTACCGGTGAAGGAGACGAAGGGGTTGGGTTTTACTCAGGGTGTCAGGCTGCAGCGTCGGACTCCAGAATGGGTTAATGAAAGGCGAAATGGATGAGGTGGTGGTCTAACTCGACGTAACTACCTTCATATTTTCTCGGAGGGACTGAGGAAAACTCTGTAGCAAATTGAAACACTTAAAAAGAAACCTCACACTGTAGGCACAAAACCCGTAGGAAAGAGACCACTAGGAATAACTAGGTGGTGGCGTAATATTAAAATGGAGTGTAAAGATATAGTATGTGAAGGTGTGGACTGGATTCATCTGGCTCAGAATACTGATCAGTGGCTGTCTCTTATGAATATGATAATGAATTTTCGGGTTCCATAAAGTAAATGTTGACCCTGTGCTTAAATAGTCAAGCACTATACAATGAAGACGTATGGGGGAGTGGGAGTATAGCTCCACTTTCTTGACCTCGGCACTAGATGGTGACGGGTCAGCTCCACGCACCGGCCGCTTTACCCCGGAGAAACAGCCCCCGGTACCAATTGGAGAGAAGGCTGGGTGGGCTTCAGATCCGGTCTGGACGCTGTGAGAAAGAGATGCATCTCTTGCCTTTTCCGGGAATCGAACCCCGGCCGTTCAGCCGGTAGCCCGTCGCTATACCGACTGCGCTATCCAGACTAATTAGTTAGTGTAGGCAAATAATTTGAAGGGAAGAAATCACTAGTAAGGCCTAGGAGAATGTGAGAGGAGAATATTGTGGCATATTCGCTCAAAGCAAGAACTGTGGAGCCAGAGAAATAGCCGTTGCTAGCGAACGGCTCTGAAACAAAATTCGTTTCTAGGCAACAGCCGAGAAACAGAAAATGGAATGAGGTCCGTTGCTGGACATCATATTCTCAATAAACTAGACGGCCGCTGCTAGGGAACAGCTCAGTAAACATGTTCCCGCGGCAACGGATACCGATACGAGAACGAACGTGGTTGTCTGCGTGAACCGTGCTGAGGAGTTATAAGGAAGGCAACTGGGAGCCGCCATTGAATGCAGAAGCTGAAGAATCTCAACTGTTAAAGCTGTTAGCAGGAAACGGCTGAAGACACAGTGGTCTGAAAAAGACTTAGCGTGGGTGTAGTGATTTATAAAGTGTGGAGATTAGCGATGACGCTATAATTAAGTGTAGTTCCGAATTGTGTGTAAGTGGTCAATAAAGCCAGTGACCAATACAAAGAAACCGGCGATATCCACACTTCTCGTGAAAATATTACGTTTGGGCTTAGGGAACAGAGTATGGAGGCGAGTGGCGGGCTGTTATGTAGAAGGTAATGAATACTGCCAGCTGAGCCCAACTTAGCTTCTCACGAAGGACTCAGCCTCACGAAATTCGTTAGTTGGTTAGTGCGGGCAAATGAAACACGGTGTCACAAAGGTTGGTGTCGTCTCTAGGTGTCATTTACACATAAAGGAGAGTTGGGGCCGGGGAGACAAAGAGTTCGCGGCCATGGGCTGATTTCACGTGCAACTCAGATCTTCTGATGGCAAGACAATGCACCGGATGGGGGGGGAGGGGTTGGGGCGCACACCGCCTCACGCATACAGTAGCAGCCGACGCGCGGGAAGTGCACACTTGCGTGCAACTTAAACAGTATTTACAGAACTGTGTTGAATCTGATGTCCTTCACAGAGTTTTGGGATGTGCTACTGTGCATTTCGGAGAAAGTTCGACGTTTCGGAGGAATACATCGCCTCCATTTTGATGGCTGTTCCGCTTGCCTCCCGACTCTGCTCTTTAGGATTAGCCTTCGGTCGTGAAGATGAAGGCGATGTGTTCCTCCGAAACGTCTATTGACTTTCAACGGGCTACACTGCGTTATATCCAAAAAGATGGTAAATTTCAAATCCTATATACTGTCACGTGTATGAGTGTGATTTTCGACGGGGTTTTTGATTGGTGAATGAATTTACTGACCACTTACACAAACAACTCGTAACTACACTTAATTATAGCGTTATCGCTAATCTCCACACTTTACACAACATTCTTACACACTAGTGTTCTCAGTATATTAGACGTTTCCTGGTAACGGTTTCTAACAACGGTTGTTCCTCTGCTTCCGTGCTCAAGATCTCTCTGAACGACTGCTCTCTTCCAACTGAGCACTCTTGCAAATCCAACTAAGTCTTATCTTCACAGACTAACCGACCACGCTCTAACCTTCTCCCTTGCTCATAACATATCGGCACGGACCACTTAGATAACAATGTTCCTCTGTTGCATGTGTGTCCGTTGCAACGGAAACGTTTACCGAGCCTTTCCCTAGCAGCGGCCGTCTATTCTTATTAAGAACCTGCTGCCTAGCAATGGACACTGTTCCCGTTCTTTGTTTCGCTGCCATTGCCTAGAAACGATTGTTTCATAGCCGTTCGGTAGCAACGGGTGTTTCTCTGGCCCCACAGTTCTTGCTTGCAGCAAGTATGCCACTGCGTGCTACATGTCCCGCAGGTGGAAGGATGCCGCCATTAGCTGAGCTGCAAACCCGCCGAACACAATGGTCGGCCTGACTCACAAGGTGCGTGTCTGTTGACCCTGTGGGCGCGATTATTGAACTCCATTGGCGAGCGATAGGCGTATGTCCTGCATCGGACGTGCATATTGCGGGCAGCTTCCTCCGGCCTGTAAGGAAATGTTTCTCAGCCGGTGAGACGAATACCACTGCTGGCACGTCAGTTCTCGAATATAAACACTTGCATTAACGATTAATGTAAGGTGACTGTAAAAACACATTTGTTGGAGAAAAATGAGTAGGGGATAGCTCAGTCGGTACAGCGACGGGCTGAACTACCGAATTCGATTCCCGGCAGTCAAGAAATTTTCTCCACAGCCTTCAGACCGGATCTGGGTCTCATTCGACCTCCTATCCAATGGGTGCTTGGACTCTTTACCTGGGAGTAAAGTAGCCGGAGCGTGAAGCTGACCACTCACCTCCAACTAGTGCCGAGGTCAAGAATAATGGATCTCTACCTCCATTCTCCCATACGTCGTAATGGCGTGATGTCTAAATAATTAAGCACAGGGACAGTTTTACCCTTATTGCACAGTTCGTGGAAAAGCGAAAAGTTTTGTGTGCACTGTTGACTGACAGCAATATGCTGCATCAGGGAAATTCTGAGATAGTAATCTTATCTTCAAGTCTGCCACATATTAATTTATATTTCTTGTGTATAGTTCTCCCCAGTTCTCCCAGAGCAGAACGGCTCCTTCCACATCCCTTCCAGTTCATTATTTATAATAATTATCGTCATTCGACGCTGCATAGTCTGAGGGTTTGAAAGCTAAGGTAAAAAGGTAAAAATGTAAAGTTGTCCCTGTACTTGACTAATTAAGCACTACATCATGAAGGCGTATGGAGGAGCGGCCGTATAGATCCACGTTTTCTTAACCTCGGTACTAGTTGGAGGTGAGTGATCAGCTTCACGTCCCGGCCGTTTTACCCCCAGGGGAAAATCTCCGGTACCCAATGGATAGGAGGTTGGGTGGACCCCAGAGCCGGTCTGGACGCTGTGGAAAACAGAAAATTCTTGATCGTACCTGGACTCGAACCCCGACTCCTATGTCGTCTAGCCCGTAGCCAGTCCCTATACCGAATGGGTTATCCCTGTTCCCCAATGCTTAATTAGTAGGATAATTAAATGGCTAGTTAACTGATTACTTCGTTAATTAACTATTTTCTTAATTACTTAAAAGACTGACTAAACTATTAGTTACGCGGTTACATATATTATTAATTAGCAAGTTACTTTCTTCATAATTTAATACATTGCTTTAAATGGTTAGGTATTTGGTTATATGGTTTCTTGATTACTCGGCAGATCGCTTCTTTGGTTATACATATTGTCGCGTGTTGGGTGTATACGTGACAAATAACTTCACGCCGTATTTGATATAGCGAATTTTATTTCACATTCGCACTTACAATCACCCAAATTACAGGTTCACAATTACTGCTATGTGCAGTATCACAAATACAACTGACTGGTTGCTGGCTAACTCGGAACTAACTCGTAGGTAGCTGCCTTGAGAACTGTTGATAACGCACTGTCTCTCGCTTGCTGCTCAGCCGGCTTCTATTCCGTTCGCTGTTGCTAGGGTCGTCTAGCGCAACCACTGTTTATCCGCGTTGCATAGCGACAAGTGCGCTGGGATTCGGCTCGCTTCGGCTCCGCTCGGC
>NW_019740656.1:721437-727913 GCF_002891405.2 Cryptotermes secundus | reverse complement strand
TGTCCTGCGTAGCGCGACAAGTAGTAACGAGAGCGCTACGTTACCGCCACGTGCCGCTGGGGAGGTAGGGGTCCTCCGCTGCGCAACATGTCACACTGCTCCCTCCTTAAGGCTGTTCGTCCCGAATAGCCTAACGGTGCATCCCCGTTCCTTTGCTTCGGAGGCTGTTCTTGCAGCATCTGTTCTCCGGCCGTTACAACCGCTCCCTTCTTAAGACCAACTCGTCTCGAGCGGTTTCCTTTCAGCTCGCCAGAAGATCCAGTGGTATTGCATTCATCCATCGCTTTCATTCTATGGCACATTCACTCTCTCTGAGGAGGCCGGTTCTTCTATTTTACCGGCTCCTCTTCTGTGCCCTGCTTCTTTTTTCGTTTTGGAGGGGGTCGTCCCCTCCACAAGGTCCAATCCTTGATCATTTCTTTCTTCGGGGGTTCCTTATGTCGACGTAACAGCTCTTGATGCGTTGTTTGCACTCGCTGACGGCGTTGTTCCTCCTGGACTTCCCGCCACTTGCTGGTACAAGACCGTGGCGCCAAGTCGTTTCTCCGGCATCCGAAGGTTCCCTGGGGAGTTTCCTTCTTGAAGTCCTTTCTCCAACGTCGTGCCACTGTCGCGCGACGGGATATCTTCCTGCAGATGGCAGCCAACTTCATCCGGGATTCATGATCTAGTAGAGAGTTGTGTTACAATACAACGTTCAAGGTGTCACAGACTTCACTAACTCAAGTTCATCTGTGTATACGGTGCAAATATAACAAATATTATAGAACAGTTCAACAAGTGGCTGTCTCTTCATATAACTACATCCCACAGTTATATTAGAAAGCGACATATAAGGCCTCTTATATTCAGCAGCTGACGAAGGATTAACTTCAGTCGCAAGTCAGTGGCCGCCGTGCCGAGTGGACCCAGCTGGACCCAACACCCAACTAGCGAATTTAAAAAACAAAACTTCAGTCACAACAATCAAAATGGAAGCAGCGTCCTGGTGGCAATTGCAATGGAAGAGCTTCGGAGAACATGCGAAGATTGTTTGGGAGGTTCCTATCGTGGAGTTGATCGTCCTTATCTGTATTCTTTATCAGCTGATAGTGCGGTATGTTCAAGGGAGAATTCAACGAAGGACTACAACAATCATGCTTGAGCTGAAACAACAGGTGCAGAACCTACAAGACAGAGAGAATCATCGTCGTGCTTGCGAATGGATTAAGATCAAGCGAGTAAAGGAGATGATGAAGGAAACAGACGAACGCAGTGATGAGATGCGAAGTCACATTGAGTCACTGTTGACCATAATAAAGGCGGCAGAAGAACGCTGTGATAACTGTGATAACCGCTGATAACTCGGAGGTAGCTCGAGAACTGGCTGTGAATAGTCTTCGCTGCTCCGTATCTAGCCTCGTGCGGACAACGCAGAAAACAGCCACGTAATAAGCACCCTTGTTGCCTGGCGCCGTGTTGCTAGCAAAGCTGTCCGGTGTTGTTTACTGCTGCCTAGCAACCGCGGTATCCCGTGGTGACGTCACCGCTGTTGACTCGCGTTGCATAGCTACCAGGATGCTGGGACTCGGCTAACTTCGGCTCCGCTCGGCACGTCACCGCCGCCGGGGGGGAGTGGTGTCCTGCGTAGCGCGACAAGTAGTAACGAGAGCGCTACGTTACCGCCACGTGCCGCTGGGGAGGTAGGGGTCCTCCGATGCGCAACATGTCACACTATATTTGGTTACTTAGATTACTAGTTGGCCATTTAGTTTCTTGATTATTGAGTACATTGGTTAAGTTGTATGTTACTTGGTTAATACTATATTAGGTAGCCATTCTTTTTCTCGATTACTCAAGAGACTGTTCAAGTGTTTAGTTAGTTAGATAGTTATTGGAGAGGGTGTGTTTCCCCATGCACTTAGACCAGTATTGGTCTATTGTGCTTCCCTCTATGATATTCTACCAGTCTCTATATCCTACCGATATTGGTGCGTACCATCAGTCCCGACCGAGCCAGCGAGTTTCGCCTCTACTGGCTTGGCGGTATCTATAATGCTTCCCCCATCTATCAGAGTCGTTAGAGACTACTGTTGGGCGGGAAACGTCCTTGAATTTGGCTCAGTGACCTCCTTTGGAGATATGAGGTTCTTTTACGTGCCGTAAAGCTACGACACGGGACCCACGCCTTAAAGTCCCTCCCGGAGGACTTGTTCCCTGAATTTTTCCGCCCTTAAAAATTCCACGACCTCCGCCGAGTTTGAACCCGCATACCACGAGTCATGAGGTGGGAACGTTACCTCTAGACTACGGAGTGTTTAGTTATTTAATTGTTTATTACGTGAGTGAGAGGTATGTTAGTTATTTATACTAGGCCATTCTGAGGCGGACACACAAGCTGGACACAAATCTGATGGTGACAGGCATACTATGATATTGAAACTCCCTATAGCTTGACCGGAAGCTGTCGTCTGATGGGTGTCGCATGCCAATCAGCCAGTGAGGACCTTACGCATGCGCATCCAGCATCACCTCGCAGCCAGAGCCACACAATGAATGACTCACGCAGGTACAAGCACATACCGTCCACTGTCTCGAACTGTCCGGCCACGGTACAATTGAACATTTCGATTCCAAATGCAAAGTAACACTGCAATAAGGGCCCTTAGGAGCGACATTCACATAGGATAATCGCTCTTGTGTCTCTGATTATGTTAAACACATTTCCTTCACAAAGACAAATTCGTGAACGTACTATTTGTAATAGGGCGGGCTACGGGCTGGATGGTCTGGGATCTATTCCTGGGAGGGTCAAGAGATTATTTTGTATTCCACAGCGTCCAACCAGCCTCCTATCCAGTGGGAACCCGAAGCTTTCCTCCTCGGGGGTAAAGCGGTAGGGGCGTGAAGCTCACCGCTCACTTCCATCTAATGGTGGGGCTGCTGAGGGTGCGTAATTAATTAAGCACAGAAGAAATTTTACCCTTTATTTCCGGAATACTGATACCACTACCACACTACACGACGTCACAGTACACATGTTTCACAGCAATCTATAGGTACAGTTGTCCCTGTGCTTAACTAATTAAGCACTACGCCATGAAGACGTATAGGGGAGTCGATGTATAGATCCATGTATTCTTGACATCAGCACTAGCTGAAGGCGAGTGATGAGCTTCACACATCGGCCGCTTTAGCCCCGGAGAAAGAGATCTCGCTACCAGTTGAATAGGAGGCTGGGTGGACCCCAGAGCCGGACTGGACATCGTGGAGAAGTGAAAATTCCTGATCCTACCGGGACTTGAACTCAGACCCCCTCGGCCGTCCAACCTGTAGCCAGTCGCTATACCGACTGAGCTATCCCGGCTCCCTCACAGCAAACAATGTTGTCACAAAACATGCCAATTAAAGCCGGGAGTTAAGAGGCACTTTCTATTGTTCAGGAACGGTGACATTTGTGGGACTCGTTCCCATGAGACATATTGCCGCGTCGGAGCAGGGTGGGCCTTAGCACCGCACAATAGCACCTCCCCTCATATTCAGGGGGTCTCTTAAATAACCTGTCATGTGCGCACTCCACCCTGAGTGAGTCATATGGTAATTCTTCACATAACAAGTAGTTTAGGAATTAAAATTAGAATATAACTAGGTATATAACGTAATGTAAGGGAGAGGGGGGAGGGAGAGACTGAATTGGGCGACGTACCAATCGGCAGTCTATCACGTCAATCCCTAGCATGGACATTACCCAGGAACTGTGCTGTGCTCACTAGCCCGTGTGTTCATGAACGAATCTTTTGATCGTCTTTTTTAAGTTCTGTGAGCCATTGTAGACAGAACCGCAGAATTATGATCTTCTGATTAGTTGAATGACGTAATTTCCAAAGGTTATTTTGGGTTCCTAGTACTCATTTCTGTTAGAGGATAAGTCGACCCCAGGGTCATAGTGCGGCTGGAAGGATTAGGTCAATTTAAAAATCCAATTACCTCATCGAGACTTGAACCCGTGACCTTCCAGCTTGTAGCATAGTGCCTCAATCATCTACGAGCCGATTGTCTAGAAAATGTGGGAACCTCATCATCTCACAACCCTATGGGCCTCCACGGGCTCTTA
This sequence comes from Cryptotermes secundus, assembly GCF_002891405.2. Classification (NCBI taxonomy): domain Eukaryota; kingdom Metazoa; phylum Arthropoda; class Insecta; order Blattodea; family Kalotermitidae; genus Cryptotermes; species Cryptotermes secundus. The sequence continues at coordinate 723,820 of NW_019740656.1, read as the reverse complement.
CAGGGATACCTTTACTTTTTGCTTACTTTACTTATTTTGGGTTACATAAAGTACGAGGGAGAGTCAGTCAATATGCCACAAATGGATATAAAACGTAAAACATGTGATATTCAAACATGAAAATAAATATTTCCCGGCATATTCTCCACCAACATTGATACACTTATCCAATCGCTTTGCCAGTGCGTCGAAACACGTAGCACAGTCTTTTTGTTCTTTTCTCAGCCATTTCCGCACCTCCGTTTCAACCCCTTCTCCATCAGCGAACCCCCTGCCACGTTTGTCGACCCAGCTGTGAACCGCTTTCAGCGACGAACACTTCCCTCCGTCAACAGGAAACGTTTATTTATGAATATTTCTGCATCGAGTCCTTTTGCCCACAAAAACGCAAAAAGAAGAACGCTGCTCGTCGGTATTTTACTCCTCAAGGAGGTAGCCATTTTGACTACTGAAACCAGCCTGTGAACATATGCATGCCTGTGTGTTACCTAGACTGTGATACACATAGAAAACCTGCTGCATCCACTACAGCTGCTTTGCTTCAATTTTTGCCCTATTTACTGACTCTCCTCATCAGAACATAGACTCAAGAGTGCATGAGGTCAGGGCGCTGAAGGGAGTATGTCGACCTAAGGGGGAATAATGAGGAGCTTCATAATTTATAATTTTCAAAAAATATTACTATGATGAAATCAAGGCCGCACCATAGCTCAAGCGGTGAGTCGCTGGCTTCCCAACGCGGTGGCCCGGGTTCGATCCCGGGGTCTGGGCAAGTGGGATTTGTGGTGGACAAAGTGGCGCTGGGGCAGGTTTTATCCGAGTACTTCGGTTTCCCCTGCGAATCTTCATTCCAGCAATTGCCCCACAACCACCCTCACCTGTCATTTGGGGCTGGTACAATAGGCCAGAAGTGGCCTCAGTACAAGGGACTTAGTCCCACCCCACTAGCAATAAAAAATGATCAGATCAATGGGTATAGACATAATCAGGCGTGTTGCTCGCATCAGAGGGAAGGGCGTGCAGTATTTTGGTAGGAAACCCTGAAAAAAAGAGACCACTAGGAAGACCTAGGTGTAGATGAGAAGATAATATTATCTTCAAAAATAGGTTGAGATGGTGTGGCCTAGCCTCATCTGGCTCAGCATAAGGACCACTGGCGCACCGTTGTGAAGACGGGAATGCAATTTATGGTCTCATAAGGGCGTAAATCTCTCGAGCAGTCAGCAAATGACACTTTGAGTAGGCAAGCTTACAGAATAAAAGTCCCATATGCCCAGTGGGATCTCCGGTATGGGGATTTTGGTTCCCACCATGTGTGTGTTGAGAACGGAATCTAGTGAAAGTAAAAAAGCCGTTCCTGCACTTAACTACAATTATTAGCAGGGACCGTATTTTAATGCGAATGCATGTTTCTTTCTTGCAACCAAAAAGTATGCTCATTTGGATATACGTACTATGCATTACTTTATTTATTACATTTTATAGACGGTCTGATGGTGTACATAAATGTATATTTTGCCTATTTTATGAATAAGCATAATGTTTTCCAAGATCTCAATTTATGCCGCACATTTTTTAAATATATTCTTTAACTTTATGTTCAAATTTTCAATCATCGTCTTGTGTATACAACTTTTCTTTTCGGAATTAGGACATGCTGCATATCTGACTTGCAGCATATCGTCATACAAAGAGCAAGTTGAGTCTGTATTCATGTTTCTGATGCAGTAGCCAGGACGGGACTTCCCCACTCCCTCTACTAGTAACTTGCCTCATCCGCATACCATTAAAGTGGCCGCGAAGTGATTAGTCGGAAGCTGCTAGCAACGTAATATTATTCATCCGATAATGGACTTCATTTATTTATCTCTGAAGTCCCAATCAGGTTCGCTGCGCTTCTTCATTTGGAGCTGTGTGGGGGGGGGGTCATTCATATTAGCGGTGACTAGTCTGTGGTTAAGATTGTTTAGCTTTCTGTAGTCATGCGGAAAGTTAGTCAGAAAACTAAATCACAGCTGTATCAGCGAGAGTTCGAAGGAGAGATAACTACGGATAAATTAGCTTGTTACCCATAATATCGAAACTTCTTGAAAAGCTTATCCTCAATAGAATTAATCACGACGCCAATCCAAATGACTGGATCCCTAATCACCAATTTGGCTTTCGACAGGCACACTCCACAGTACAACAATGCCACCGAATATCTAATATAATCAACCAAGCTATGGAAAACAAACAATATTGCACTGCTGCCTTCCTCGACGTAAGCCAGGCATTTGACAAAGTTTGGCATCCAGGCCTACTTTATAAAATCAGAAGAATTCTACCGGCCAAATATTTCGCAATACTACAGTCGTACCTAACAGACAGAGAATTCGAAATA
>NW_019740656.1:685699-721059 GCF_002891405.2 Cryptotermes secundus | reverse complement strand
TCTCACCCCAACAACGCAATAGAAGCTCTCCTTCAACCTACACAATACAGAAGACTAAGACGAACTTGGCCAAACGATCTCCAGGAAAACTGAGGTGTAATCGATGGATTACAGCTCTTCAAGCCAACCTAGTACAATAGAATAATTACTGTACATGACAGCAAATTAGCTCATAGAATGTAAATTCAGATTGCTAATAAATGATAGATAAAAAAAACTACGGATAAACGTATTTATTGCTGAGCGTGTGAAAAAAAGTTGATTTTGAAAAACGCTTTCAAATGCTTCAGCATTTGAACACTTACATACACAAAGAAAATACTAAAATTAAATCCATGAAAACTGCTCCTCTTAGAAAATTGCTTAGTGAATTTTCTAATAATAGTTCTTCATAGTTCTCCTTTGACTTGTGCGAATCGTTTGTAGCGGCAGCTATTCCGGTGTGGAAACTAACCAGTCATACCTTCAGAGAAGAATCTACTCCGTGATTTTAGTCCGCAAACGAACTATACCGACCGAGCGACCGTTGACTGTAAGTGAAGTTAGTGCCAATTTTAGCGGATAGAGGATGTCGCGTGGTCAGCGCAACGGATCCCCACGGCCGTTAATTTCGGTTTTTTAGACCGGAGCCGCTATTTCCTTGAAACAGCTCCTCAGTTATCATCACGAGGCTAAGTGGACCCCGTTCCAGACCCACTATCTCTCAGAAAAAACTGGTAGCGCCGGGAATCGAACCCGGACCTCTGGATCTGTAGCCAGAAACGCTGACCACTAGACCACAGAGACGGTGAGATAAATCTACTGTGCACAAAAATTACGTGAAGCAGTGTTACGATCTTACAATTGAAAACATTAGATATAAGATACAAGGTAATTTTGCGTGGATATCAATCGACGAAACACAAGATTGTGAGGGACGGTTTATTGCAAATATTATAGTTGAATCCCTTAATAAGACTGAACAATCTACCGCATATCTTCTTGCGGTAGAGCAATCTGAAACGACGAATAGCTGTGCAGTGTCCGAATTTTTTTATCGATTCCCTGAATTTACTATGGCCGAATGGCATTTACTATTAGCGCGTGTTCCTCTTTGTGACTGATGCCGCAAGTTACATGAGCAAAGCCGGTACTGCTCTTGAAGTTACATTTCCAAATAAGGAGCATCTGACTTGCCTTGCCCATGGGTTACACCGTGTAGCAGAAACAATTCGAGCAAATTTTCCGCTCGTTGACAAGTTTGCGTCTTCTGTTAAGAAGGTATTTGTTAAAGCACCCTACTAATTAAACACTACACCATGAAGATGTATGGGGGGCGGATGTGTAGATCCACTTGTTTTTGTTATCGGCATTAGTTGAAGATGAGGGATCAGCTTCACGGCCGCTTTACCCTCTGAGAAAGACCCCCCCGGTACCAACTTGATAGGTGGGCCCCAGAATGCTGTGGAGATGAGAAAAAATCTTGGTCTTACTGGAACTCTAACTTCGAGCCCTCGGCAGATCAGTCGCTGTACTGACTGCGCTATCCCGGCTCCCAAAGAATTTAGTAACTTTCTGTTATGACGTCACTATCAAATGATAACAGAAGCTCAAAGAAATTTTACATAAATTCGGTAGGCTGAAATTATATGTTTATATCTCGCTCTTGCCCGTACGGACGACGTTCAATAGGACCTGCTTGACAGTGGAAGCCCGCACCATACCCCCCCCTTTCCAGTAAATTTGCAAGTGTGGGCTAACGCCTGCATTCTAGCTACCACAACAATACAAGTTCCATTGCATTCTGTCATGCGCCGCATTCCAAACACACACAAATCTCCGTGTGCAACTTGAACCCAGCCCAGTTCGCATCCCGTCTCTCTGCGCAGTCGCCTCTGCAAACGGGGATCTCACTTGTCCATGCAGCTCAACAATTTGGTCGCAGTAAACCCTCGCTAATCTGGCCACAGTTAACCCAAATCGAAATATGAGAAAATTCTGTTCACACTTGAATACGTACTCTAAAAGTCACGTGGGATTTAGGAGCAAGAGGATTTTCAAACTGTGTTGAGGGCAGCTCGAGAGACGGAAACCACTCAAGAAAATATCCAAGATTGGCTTCAGCTGGATGAAGGAGAACCTGGATTTCAGCTTCTGAAAAAGGAAGAAATCGCTGTAGAGATATTTTTCTTATTTTCATTAAAAAGGTAAAGTAGTCCCTGTGCTTAATGAATTGATCACTACACCATGAAGGCGTATGGGGGAGTGGATGTATAGCTCCATGTTTTCTTGATCTCGGAACTAGTTCGAGGTGAATGATTAGCTTCACGCCCCGGCCGCTTTGCCCTCGGGGAAAAGCACCAGGTACCCATTGGATAGGAGCTTGGGGGACCCCAGAGCCAGTCTGGACGATTTGGAAAAGAGAAAATTCTTGACCCTACCGGGACTTGAACTCCGACCCCTCAGTATTCTAGCCCGTAGCCAGTCGCTACACCGACTGCGCTACCCCTGCTCCTGTCACTACCTATATTAGTAAATTTTCCATTTATTTGTTTTCTAAGTTTTTTCTCGTCTTTTAGGGCAACCTTTGGCTTCATTAATCTAGATTATCGGTTAATCCCCACTTAATCCAGGTTAGCGAGAGTTTGCCGTCTCTCCTTAACCGCAAGATTTAACGGAAGAACTGTAAAGTGTCAAAACGCGTGTTTAGTGTTTATTGTCAAAATTCGTCCGAAAAATTTTTCTCTTGGACAAATATTCGGCGAGTTATGCCCAAAATGAGCACAGAGGCGCGAGTAGTTCATCACGTGGCGTGTATCGACGTACTGTCAGGTTTCACGACGATACGTTCAGCGGTTCTTGACTTGTTACATGAGGAAGACGGACAAACAGCCTGTCAGAAGTGGCGAATGGCAAGGGAGCATTTTCTTTTTCTTTCCCTTATTCTGTATTTCATCCGATTGCTTTTTTCTTCTTTCTCTCTCACACCGTATGCATCTCCTTCTTTATTGCCTCCTTTTCTCCCTCTCTGGTCTTAAACTTTTCTTTCCGTTTTTATTTCCTGCAACCTCCGTTTAAAATTTTTCTGGTATTCGTTTGTCATTCTCTGCTTTCTTCTTTTTTATGTTTTCACATTTTCTCGTCTGCCTCTTTCCTTTATTTCAGTATTCTTACTTTTCTTTCTTTTTTTCTTTTCATTTTCTTTGTTTCTTAATTTTCTTTGTCTTCTCTCTTGTTTTTATTCATATTTTTCAATTTTCTTCCCTTTTCATCCTCTTTCTTCCTTCCATCTCTCTTTTTGGTCCTTATTTTCTTCCCTTCTCTTCTCCCACGCGATGAATGTCGCTCCAGAAGCTGCAGAAGTTTCAGGTAACCGCTGTTCACTTCGCCATTAGAAGCCTCCATTATGCCAGACATTATGAGTGCCTACGTCAGAGCATCTGCCCCCATTTCAGAGATCAAGTCATAACATAACAAATAGCTATCGTAACATAAACAACACCAATCTGTAGGCCCGATCTGCGAGTGTCTCCACAGTATATGCTAATCTGTATAAGACCCGCCTTGCTACATATACCGCACCCAAAGCATTGTTGTCATGGCAATTAATTGTGTCCTTACCAGGACAACAGTGACTTATGTCTGTATTACCACAGCTTCTGGCAAATAAAGTTACATATTCGGGACTCAGATACATGAAGTAATTTCTCCGTTCGTAGATGAAAAAAAAAAAAAGAAAGATTCCAATATATGTACGTACATTGCAGGTTATGGCCTGAGGATAATATTTGTCATCTAGAAATTATATTTTAATAAAGAAAGTATCATATTTCTTGCTTGTTTACTTACTTACTCGCTCTTAAGTTTATCCAGGAAAATAACAAAATTTTACCTCCACTAGGAAACGACCGAGTTCTTCTATCATCTGTCCGCCTTCCATCAAATGCTGTATGTCTTGAAATACAGGATCCAAGATAGCTCAGTCAGTTAATGACGGGCTATGGGCTGTCCGGCCGGGTTTCGATTCTCGGTAGAAGAAGAGATTTTTCTCTTCTTCACAGCGTCCAGACCAGCTCTGGGGACCACCCAGCCTCCTATCCAATGGGTACCGGCAGCTCTTTCCACGTGGTCAGAGCGGCCGAGGCGTCAAGCTTACCACTCACTTCCATCTAGTGCCGAGGTCAAGAACAGTGGAGTTGTACCTCTATTACTCCATACGTCTTCCAGACACAGTGCTTAATTAATCAAGCACTGGGACAATTTTGCCTTTTTTACTGCGATACAGACGACGTCAGGAAACAAAACACAGAAGAGAATTCGCTGCGTCGCATAACAGATGGTAGTACTCGAGAAGTAGGTATCAGTTTTGACATGGCGTGACATGCGGTGGCATAATATTCATACCGTACTTCAAGAGATGGAGAAATACGAGGGAGAGTCAGTAAATAGGTTAAAAATGGATACAAAACGGAAAACATGTGATACTGGAACCTCGAAAAAAACTTTTATTTCTCAACATAGCTTCCACCAACACTGATAAATTTGTCCCATTGCTTTGCCAGTGCGCTGAAACCCGCAGCAGAGAAGTCTTTTGCCTGTTGTCTTAGCCACTTCCGCACCTCCGTTTCAACCTCTTTGTTATCAGCGAAACGTTTGCCACCCAGTTGTGAACCGCTTTACGCGATAAACACTCCCGCCGTAAACAGAAAATATGTCTTCATGAATATTCTTTACATTGAGTCCTTCTGCCCATAAAAAACTCGTAACACAACACTGTTCTGGTAGTACAATCCTTAAGTACAGTCGCCATTTTCACTACTGAAACCACCCTCTGAACAATCGCATGCGCAACTGCTACCTAGACTGTCATGAAGCGGGACTGTGCTGCTATCTAGTGATATAAATAGAAGAAATATTACATCCATTTCAGCCGCCTTACTTCCATTTGTGACCTATTTACCGACTCTCCCACGTATAGGCTGTTCTGTCACCTGCTAGAGCCATGAAACATAATCCTTTTGTAATTCAGACGCAAAGAGTGCAGGCACCCCCTCCCCCCTAGGGTAACAATGACACACGCCCGAACACAATAAGACATAGCTAGGCGCTCTCCATCTCTCGTTTGTTTATTATATGTGTGGTGCGACTTTTTTGCGTCACTTCAGGTTATAGTTCCCCTCCTCTCAAATAACCTTTCTTTCTAAATAAGAGCAGTTAACACGTTACCATAACCCCATGTTTTAATTTGGATTTAACCTCTGATCCGGCCTTTGTACCTTAATGTCTTTGCGGCTAAAGAAATGATCGCTCTTTTATATGTTTCTTTTACGAAAAGCCGACCCGAACTTTCGCCCTACTTTCCTTTATTAAACCTTTGAAACGTGAACTAGTAATATTTAAACATTCAGTCTCTACCTCACAGGAAACACATTACGTCCCCTCTACAAAGCCCAACCGGTTAATGCTGTTTAGGGAAACAGTCGCTGTTTATTGTGAGAACCATACGGAACACACAAATACACTCTGTGGGCACAAAACTCAGTCCGTACCTCACAGGAAACACATTACGTCTCCACTACAAAGCCCAGCCGATTAATGCTGTTTAGCGAAACAGTCGCTGTTTATTGTGAGAACCATACGGAACACACAAATACACTCTGTGGGCACAAAACTCAGTCCGTACCTCACAGGAAACACATTACGTCTCCACTACAAAGCCCAGCCGATTAATGCTGTTTAGCGAAACAGTCGCTGTTTATTGTGAGAACACGGAACACACAAATACACTCAGTGGGCAGAATGCAGAGTTTTAGTGTGTTAAAGCTGGTGGTCTATATAGTTACCAGTAGGTTCGAAAGGGCTAGGATTATGTTTCGGTGAGATTTCCGTCTTAAACGGATGAATCTGGATAAAAAAGATATATAACTAATTAACTGCGTCGAGCGTAGTCCTTAGTGAGAAACTGACAGTCACTCAGCTGCTCCAGAATTTTTCTTCTGGAAACCGTCATTTCAGTACCGTATTAACGAGAGCTAGTTATTCTTCCCAATCCCCAGCCAGCTGAATCCACTCTTTAAGGCTCATTACTCCAATGCTCTAGGCATATTCGGGAGGAGTTCAGCCTGAGTCTCAGTAGGGACACTGATTATCCTGAATGATACTTTTGTGGTATTATTCAGTTCCTCCAAGAAAATGACGTGGCAGTACCTACATTAGGCCAAGGGCGCTACATTCTAAATCCCTCCCAATTCATTATTCATCAGTCATCTTGCATTCAGCGATACACAGACCCTACTGACAGGACAGTAAAATAAAGCAAACTATTCCCTCCCATCCAAATCTAGATCTTTTTGTGGTCTTCTTCTTTTCCGATCACAATTGCATATCAGTTTCTCAGGTATCCCATGCCTGCTACATATTCCTCTCACCCTTCTTGATTGGGACATCCTAATAATATTTGTCTAGCAGAAAAAATATTAATTTTCTCATTATGAAGTTTTATCCATTCTTCTGTCATTTCCGCCCCCTTAAATCTTAGTTTCCGGTTCTCTGCTCTTCTCTTAATGTGGGCTGACGCCGAGGGGTACGAATTTGACGTGTGGGTCCTCCTCGCGGGCTTCACACGGAGACCTCAGCAATGAACAGGCGGGCGGACGTCACGTAGAATGGCGGGCGATTTGCATTCATAACATCACTAGTTAGTCATGCGCAGAGTCCAACACGCTTGTCGCTTGCCCCCACGCCACGCCACGCCACGCCACGTTTCTTCTCGTGTCGTGGGCACCCCGTAAGCCACTGTAATTGTACTCTTCTTTGTCTCAAGTTCTTCGTCCCCTGGCATTTCTGTCGCAACATTCCCTCTTAATTCCCTTATTCATTACAATCGCATTTCCATTTTCCTACTTGTCTACCTCAAAGGTAAAGGTGAACGTATCCCTGTAACAGGCCACGGAGGCTCATATGGTTACGGGACGTCGAGGCTCCCTCACTTTCTACACAATCGGCTCACAGATGGCGGTAAGGTTGTCAGCCTTACGCGCCGGTCGCCCTTTTCCCCCCCCCCCCAAGGAAGATTCTTTGTACTCATTTCTGTTAGAGGCTGAGTCGACCCCAGGGCCATAGTGCGGCTGGAAGGATTAGGTCAACTGAAAAGAAATCCACCTTTTCGAGACTCGAACCCGCGACCTTCCTGCTTGTAGAATAGTGTCTCAACCAACTACTGACCTATCAAGTACCTCTACTTATCTACAACATTAAATTCTATTTCCGTCTGCTTCTTAATCTCTCCCTTGTCTTCTGCTTTTCGTACTTCTTACTCCTCCACAGTTTCTTCATTTTTCCATATCAAATTCATCATTCGTTTCCTCCTTCCTTCTACTCGTTTTATTCTCCTATTTCTCCTTCTAATTTCTTCTGTACATTTCATTGCTTCTACTTATCTTCCTTTTCTTACTAAACTCACTATTCTCCTCTTCTCTACATTATCTTTCCTTCCATCTCATCTTTCTTCTTCTTACGGATCCCATTCTGTTCATTTTCTTTTCTCCTCTGCCCTTAATTTATTATACTAATTGTTCCCTTCTTCTAACCAAAGTCATTCTTGTCCCTTTCCTTTGTGAAGCACATTCTGTTTCTTCTGGCAGACATATCTTCATCCTGAAGATGGAAGCAGTGCACTTATCCCCCTTCACAATAATACTCGTCACGTACAGGTGCTCCGGAAGTCATCAATCATGCCGCACTTATCGGCCGTTCAGCTGCTCACGGAGACAGGCTGGTCCCATTATATGAAGAGCGTCCGTCGTCATCTCTGGTACAAAGCAAAGCACCTCTAATGGACAGGTCGAGAGTTCAGGCCTGGCTTCTGGATTGCGCGTAAGGAGAAGTGAGAAGTAGTGGGGCAGTGGTTGCAGCGACAATGCAGAGGGACACAACTGGCACTTTTAACTAACCCAGGAGATCCCAAACTCACTGGACGACGTCACATCCCAGAAGTTAGCATACTTCATCCCTGAAATATGTGTATGGTGATCGCAACGAGAATCCTGATGATTCATGTACAACATTAACAACGTGCAACCATATCTGAAGCCCGATCGGAGAGGAGGGGGGCGCTATTTGTGCTTGCAATTATAGCCGCTCTCAGAATGGCACAAGCGGGCACGTTGTTTGTCTGTGGTCGATTCTGACTGTTGTCAGATTCACGGAACTAATTAACCATTTGAAGCTGAGATGCAGATATGTTGAGCAAACGGCTTGGTACCTTGTCTTCAAGAATAGAAATTACGCAGGACCTGAGCTGTGCTCAGTAGCCTGGGTGTTCGTGAACGATTATTTCGATTCACGTTAGATAAGTTTTATGAATGACTGCGAGCAAGACAGCGGAATTCTGGGTTTCTAATAAGCAAGTGGCATTGAAACATGAAGTTTATCTATGTAAAGATTCAGTCAGTGCCTCACAGGAAACATTACGTCTCCGCTTCAAAGCCCAGCCGGTTAACGCTCTTTAGGGAAACAGTCGCTGTTTATTGTGAGAACCATATGGAACACACAAATACACTCTGTGGGCAGAAAACTCAGTCTGTGCCTCACAGGAAACACATTACGTCTCCGCTACAAAGCCCAACCGGTTAATGCTGTTTAGGGAAACAGTCGCTGTTTATTGTGAGAACCATATGGAACACACAAATACACTCTGTGTTAGAAGAACATCGTGTTTCGTGCTTGCGTTTCCATAGCAACTTACGAATTCAAATGGTCAGACGCGCTTCCTTCATTAATATTCTGTCACCATATGAATTGATAAGCGCCAGTGTGTCTAATCGAGATATCTCGTGCGTAGGAAGGAAGGTGTTAATTGGGAGCCGCAGTAGAGAGTGGAGCGTTTGCGACATGGTAACGGAACCGGAACGACCAGTGAGCAAACAATGGACGGCCTCTTGATGACGAGAGATCGCACTGAAAATCGGGCCCAAGGTGAAGTCTAGAACTGAGAAATCAGGGCGGCTTGTTTCCCACCCCCACCCAGCGGCCGACGCACGCAACCCGCGGCGTTAGTACAAAAGTGACGCATGTACACGAAGTTCGTAAAAACATCATTGTTGCTTAGTTTGTCAAGTAATTCCCCAACCTTCTATGAAAAACGAAAGTTTATTACCGTGTTTACAAGAGCCCGCTACTGGTCCCTATCGTGATGAGCCGGTTGCATCCAAGCCATCCCTCCATTTCCTTAAGATCCATTAAATGTTTTATTATAAAATTATTATGTATGCAACCTCCATCGTCTTGGCCATATTTAAATTGTACGACATTTAGGAAGCTGGATCTCATTCCATCTTCGGGTTAAAAGGAGAAATGATTCTACTCAGCTTTGTCTGTTAGAAGTAGTGTCGATCACTCGGCCCAAATCTGCCTAACGGCCCAGTTGAATAGGAGCCTTTGTTTTTTAACCTGATGACGGAAGCAGGTCTAACTTCCGAAACGTCATATAATATAAATGTACCTAAGACGAAGCACTATGTCAAACAAATTTTAAAATGAAAACAGACCGATGTCACAAACTTTTATAAGACCATCCATTTTAATATTATCCTCTAATCTAAGTCTTCATCTCTTCACCTGGGGCTTCACTACCTCCATGGGCCCAAGCCCTTCTTGAGAAGCTGCCAGTCGCTCAGCAACTCAAGAATTTCCCACCATTTTACGGAAACTGAAGGTTCATTACCGCGTTCACGAGAGCCCTTCACTGGCCCCTATCTTGAGCCAGATGAAAGCAGTCCACATCCTTCTCTCTTCTTACTGAAGGTTTCAAAGCAAAAATTTTATGTGTATTTCTCATTTCCCCAGACGTACATGAGCGACTGAACAGGTTAATGTAACGGTTACATAGAGAAGTCTTCAGCCTGAATCCCCTCTATACACAAGTAATTCTGAGTTACGTTTTCCTCTGTCTGCCTCGGGCGAACACTGATGCATTGTCTCTGAAGTAGGCCACGACCACTTGTAACTCATCACCCGAGGGCCTAATCGTCTACTCATTTTACTTATCTGTACATACGTCCTAACGTCTGCACCTGAAAGTCGACAAAAAACCTAAGAATGAATCAATCACATATCCCACGATAAGTCAGTCAAATTACTGTATGTGAACTTAATGTCCCGGGTTCGATTTCCGTTAGAGTTAACAATAACGTGATTATAAATCCTGCTTCGTATTGAGAAGGATCTAGGTTACTATGATGTGACTTCTGTGGACTCGGGTCACTCCAGACTGTGGCTGGATATATTAAAATAGGCCACGGCTGCTTCCTTCAGCGTTCTATTGCATCATTCAGAACTATCTTTCCAGTTAGGCCGAGCCATAGCTCAAGCGGTTAGTCGCTGGCTTTCCACCGCGGCGGCCCGAGTTCGATCCCGGGTCTGGTCAAGTGGGATTTGTGGTGGACAAAATGGCGCTGGGGCAGGTTTTCTACGAGTACTTCGGTTCCCCTACCAATCTTCATTCCACCAACTGCTCCACAATCACCCTCACCCATAATCAGGGGCTGGTACAATAGGCCTGAAGTGGCCGCAGTAAAAGGGACTTAGTCCCAACCCACTAACAATAAAAAAAATCTTTCAAGTCGATGCGTGTAACATTTACAGTTGTTAAATTGTCGTTAAATAAACGAAACAGAATACTACGTCAATCGCCGTCAGTGGTTACGAAGGTATGAAATCTCACATAGACTCCCGTACAAATGTGCATAACGAGGTGCTTAGACACAGGGGCCGCTCATACTTGTTAAGTGTAGCAGTGGGGTTCGCCCTCTCTCAATGCCATCGCCTGCACAAGTTACGCAGTGACTAATACAGGCTACATGTGATGATGTAACAGGCCAGAGCTTCGTGAAATTGTATTAATAACACTTGTCTTCAAGAGCGCAATTGTCACGATACGAGTACAATGGGCGGTGAGAGAATTACACTTTCTGCAGCCTCGCTCCTGACATCACGTAAGATTCTAAACTGGTCAACAAGTGGCAACATTCTCACACACTGTACGGGGGAAACAGAGGCAGATGGAAGGAACGAAGGGGACGAAGTAAAGAAGGAATGGGTAGAAGGAAAAATAGATGAAGGAAGGGAGGAAATACGGGACGAAAGAAGAAGAAAGATTTTCGGTGGAAGAAGGAACGGAGGAGAGGAAGGAAAGGGGTACAAGAAAGAAAGTAGTTGAGGAGGGAGGAGGAACGCTGGAATAAGGAATAAGAAATAAACAAAGTCTGGTTTAAAGTTCCCGCGATAATGGCTATACTCAGGGATGTGCCGCCATGAAGTCTGTTCGAAGTTTATCGACGTCTCGAAGGAACGTATGCCTCCATGTTCAGGATGGAAAGTAAGCCAGATTTCCCCATCGCGCTGTCATCAGCCCGTTTACTTACTCTCCGGTCACCCCTCCGCCAACTTGCGCAAATACGGGAAGTCCCCGACTTCCCTGTTAGTTCTCTGTAGGCGCCTTTCTGGACTCTATCGGAATGAGATCTTCCAATCGCTGCTCGCTTTACCTTTTTCTCGCTGGTTGCTTGCTTCGACCCTGAAGACAGAAACAGTACGTCCCTCGTAACCGTCGTTGAACTTCTAACGGACAACACGGTGTCACAAGCGAGAAGATCTCACATTTCAAATCACAGTTGCAGATATTAGTAAAGTACCTCGTAAAGGTATCACTTTAACAGGCCGTTGAGGCCCATATGGTTGTTAGATGTTGAGGCTCCCACATTTTCTAGACAATCGGCTCACAGATGGCGGTAAGGTTGTCAGTCTTACGCGCCGGCTGCCCTTTACCCCCAAGAATATTCCTGGTACTCATTTCTGTTAGAAGCTGAGTTGACCCCAGAGCCATAGTGCGGCTGGAAGGACTAGGTAAATTGGAAAAAAAAATCCACCTTATCGGGATTTGAACCCGCGACTTTCCGGCTTGTGGCATAGTGCCTCAACCAACTACGCTACGGCGTGGCCCCTCTTACTTATATTACGCGATCGACATTCGTGTCGCAAGCGTCCGTTCGGTCCACATTTCACGTTGGCGTAATGTGAGCACAGTGATGTCATCAACACGTTGAAACGAGGAAGTGCCTCAGTTTCACAGAGTATACCAGGAAAATAGGCGTGCTGAAGGGAATACCAATCAGTTCTTCCTCATGGTCTTCGTCCAGTTACTCTGTTCTTTGTGGTGCAAGTGTGCTTGAGTGGTTTTACCAGAAGTCCTTGAATTGGACCCAATTGATGATCCATGAGTCAGCACTGCGTTGATGTAACCCGCGGTAAGCACAGACTGGACCAATTGAATGTTAATGCTTGGAAGTGGGAGAACAGTTGGGAAGGGGGACATACCAAGTCGACGGACTGGACTGGCACGTAACTGTTAGGGCATGGAGGTTATCCAAGACCTAGCAATGTTCACTAGCCTGGGTGTTCGAGGAAAATGTTAATTCACGTTAGATGGAAAGGTTCGTGAAACGCTTTTATGCAAGGACAGCAGAATTTTGATTTTGTGGTTGAGTAGCATAATCTGGAGAAGTAATTTGGGACCTTCAGAAAAAGAGGGTTAATTGTGATGGATTCAAATCGGCCAATTGAGCAATATAAAAACATGTAGACGTAACATTGTAACATGATGAAAAATGCAGAAATCAACGAGTTATATTCTCTGGGATATGACTCCGTATAGTCAAGTACAAGTTTCATGGACTTTTCGGGGGAATCTACCGCCTCCGTCTTCAGGGCAAAAGTGTAAATCAAACGAGTGTATAGCAACAGGCAGGCAGAGGCCGCGCCATAGCTCAAGCGGTTAGTCGCTGGCTTCCCATCGCGGCGGTCCGGGTTCGATCCCGGGTCTGGTCAAGTGGGATTTGTGGTGGACAAAGTAGTGCTGGGGCAGGTTTTCTCCGAGTACTTCGGTTTCCCCTGCCAATCTTCATTCCACCAACTGCTTCACAGTCACCCTCACCTATCATCTGGGGCGGGTACAATAGGCAGGAAGTGGCCGCAGTACAAGGAAGGGACTTAGTCCCACCCCACTAGCATTAAAAAAAACAGGCAGGCAGCAGGTACAGTATTCAGATTGTTGGTTGAAGTTTCAACATAATGCACTCTTGCATTACAAGACTCTCACGTGAGGTAACATCTCAGAAACGAGAGTAAGAGTTAAAGACGGATAGCACGCGAGCCTCGGCGGCTGTCAGAAAGTTTACATAATGTTCATGTCATGTGCGAGTTAAGGGCAACGGATGCTGCAACATGCAGCACATTGCATGAGCGCTTGTTTGGCTGAGACGTGCGTCGAAGCGCGGCGCAGTAGACAGTGCAGATATGCGGGTACCTCCAAACGCTCCAAACAGTCTTCAGCTCGTGGCATTTTTGGTTCCCACAGCAGTGCCAACGCATGGTTCTGGGACAAAACGCCGTGTAGTTATTCCACAAGTTGCTCCACAATCACCGTCACCTATCATCTGGGGGCTGGTACAATAGGCCAGAAGTGGCCGCAGTACAAGGGACTTAGTCCCACTCCACTATTAAACGTTTCGCAGAATCATGTCGTCTCCAACTTCACGGCCGAATAGTAAACGAAGAAACAAGCATGTAGCAGGCAGCATTAGTCGATAGACTTCCATCAGATTACACGGCGATACGTCTCAGAGGACAGAACTCTTCATTCTTGAACTTAGTATTACGGTACATCCACCAAATGTACAAATTAGGGTACACATGGTGTAAAACGGAAGGGTGGTAAATAAAAAAGGTAAAGGTATGCCTGTAACAGGCCATGGAGGCCCATAGGGTTGTGAGACGATGAGGGTCCTACACTTGCTACACAATCGGCTCACAAATGGCGGTGAGGTTGTCAGCCTGATGCTCCGGCCGCTCTTTACACCGAGAAAGATTCATGGTACTCATTCCTGTTAGAGGCTCAGTCGACCTCACATATTACACTTAAAAGTTGTGAACTGGAATTCGTCGCGATCTGTCCAAAGCCGTTGCAGAAGGCAGACTGATCTGCCCTTGTAAACGTAAGGTGCTCGGCTTGCAGATCTTGTGCGTCACCCTCGCTCCCTCGTCTTGGTAACCACCACTTCCTTCCACACACACCACTTTTGTTAAACCGGGCAAAATGACGAACACTTCATATGAAGACATACAAACGTTTCTGAAGGTTCGCAAAATGGTTGTCAGAAAGAAAGAAAATATTATGGGCTAAGGTTGCAGAGGGAAATGAAATGTATTATTTTTATGTCCTGCACAGTTTGAACAACGATGGAGGCGGGAGAAGAATAAGCCAAGCCTGGCAAACTGACTCGAAAGTGAAGTACCAGTTGTTGCATTCTCATACGCTGATGGTGTCACGGTATGTTCTGTCTCGTGTCACTGTATACACACATAAAAGTACGCAGATGCGCACTAGCTACAGTTCCAGAGTTGCGAAATACTCGCATTTGTCAGTCCAGAATGTGGCACTAGAATTTTTGAACTTAGTCCATCCTGAAGTAAGCAGTCTTCTGGGATTTGGCACTCTGTATATGTGGTGTTAACCGACCGGTTCTCACGGTGTCTTCGCCTGCGGATTTCTTATATTTTTCCTTCTACCCTGAAGATGGAGGCGATACGTTCCTCCGAAACGTCGGTTAACACCACATATACACAGTGCCAAATCCCAGAAGACTGCTTTCTTCATAGTCACCGCCGTGAAAACCTCAAATCTTACTTAGTCCATCTTGTTTACTCATTTTGATAAAAACAAAGTTTAAATTTAAGTAACAAAATGCTTATTTAACGACGCTCTCGGTATCTCAGGCTCTGTAGAGTCGAATGTTACGATGATTACTGAGTAATGAATTGGTAGGAAACGGCCGTGGCTGATTCCAAGAACTCTTACTGTATTTGCGTGGACGGACCGAGAAAAAAATTATAAACCTCAGACAGAATAACCGATGTTCCGGCCCTATTGAATCTACGCACCTCCAAAATACAGTGCATTCAGTTAAGGAGGAAACTTTGCAACACCGCTGACACGGCCCAACATTCCTCACAGATTGCTGCTGTAACTGCCGATAGCAGAATGAGTCCAAATCGGTACTGCCAAGCAAACTTACCAATCAAAAGAACACTGTTATATTTTAATTAAATATATATTTATATAGATTTATTGCTCAGTCGTATATAGCGACGGGCTGGATGGCCGAGTTCTATTCCTGACAGGGGCAAGGTTTTTCTCTTCTCTGCAGCGTTCAGAGAGGCCCTGTGACCTATACAGTTTCCTATCCAATGGGTACCGAGGGCTATTTCCCTGTGGAAAAAGGGGCAGGGGCGTGAAGCTGACCACTCACCTCCAACTAGTGTAGAGATCAAGAATGACAGAGCTATACCTCCACTCCCTCGCACTTCTTCATGGCGTAGTGCTTAAATAATGAAGCATTGGGGCATTAACTTTTTTACATATACACAAGTAGACCTATAGATTCTGATGGGAGGAAGCTGCGTTTAATTATTATCAAGACTGAAGGATTTCGGTTATCCTCGGTTGTCTTCGGAAAACTTCGGAAATGCATGAGGAGATCATGAACAGTTTCCTTTCGTCTAATTATGTAAGAAACTGAAAGACTTAGCGGAAAAGTTGACTGAACATAAAATGTATATTCCACTATGCTCTACAACTTCTATCCGAAATATTTTTCGCTACGTTAAATATCTGGTAAGTTAAACTCGATAAACGCTCGGAAACGCTTTCAGCTTTTTACATAGTCCCCCTTATTGCTGTCTGATTTTAGCCAAAGTTGGAATTCATTGACAGATTATAACAGAACTCCGACGTATCACCGTTTATGAAAATAAATTCACCGCTTCTAGAGTTGTTATATGCGGACAGACGGACTCGGGATGGATGGAAACAAACAAAACGAACTCCGTAGCCTGTAGTCCGCAAGCGAACAATATTGACCGTGCGACCGCCGCTTGTCGGCGAAGTTAGTGCCAGCTTTAGGGGATGGAGAGCGTTGCGTGGTCAGCGCAACGGATCCCCACGGCCGTTAATCTTGGTTTTCTAGACCGGAGCCGCTATTTCCTTGAAATAGCTCCTCGGTTATCCTCACGACGCTGAGTGGGCCCAGTTTCAGACCAATTACTTCTCAGACCTCTGGATCTGTAGTCAGGAACTCTGACCACTAGACCACAGATGCGGTCTGAAACACAGCAAAAACATTTAAGACCTAAAAAGGGGTTTATAAACGAGATATCTCGTGTATGACATTGAAAGCATTTGTTTGGCTTGCGTTTAAAATGACACATCATGCCTTTCAAATGTGTGAGAGATTTTTAGCTTGTGGAGGCAATGTGGCAACTTCGTGATGAGTTGTTGTTTCCGTTGTTTGACTTGAAGTCAGCCTACGGTTATTTACAATGAATTGAGGAGTGAAGCAATTGTTGATGGCAGCATTCATGTGAGGAGGCCACAAGCGATTAAATTCTACTCACAATAAACTTAGTTCTTGTTCAAATTCCTGTGAACTGCAACAAAAGTCCTCGAAGTTCCCGTCCTGAAGATATTAATTTCTCCTTATTTTACGAGCAAGTTGTAGTACTGTATACCTACTTGAAGTTCTATAATAGGACAGCTATTTAATGATCCCTGGCAACTCTTGAGCGTGATGTAGCAACCCGCAACTTGGGCCGAAGAATGTAGCACTGTTGTCAGATCTCCCTTTCAACTCCCAACGTCGAAGTGTACATATGCAGACATGCACGTTCTTCTGGGGTACATAAAACACACAACTTATGAAGGTTCCGGCCGAAACGTGACTGGCGGCCAATGATGTTTCGAGGTAGTCAGTGTTCAGCACTGACGCAAGCGAGCATTAAACAAGGGTCGAACTGTAGTGAACTGGAATTAGGGTGTCAAGGAGGGGCACATCAATCTGTTTTCATCGTCACTTTCAACATGATCTTGCGCTTCAAAGATGATGCGGCACAAAAATATTCTTCTTCTGCTTCCGTCGATGTATTCATGTTTATGTACAGAAATGAGCACCAGGAATCTTCCTAAGGGTAAAGGGCGATCGGCCGGCGCGTAAGGCTGACAACCTCACCGCCATCTGTGAGCCGATTGTCTAGAAAATGTAGGAGCCTCGATGGGCCTCCACGGCTTGCTACAGAGACAGGCTTCTCGTCTAGCAATCCAGCTGCTCCACCCCTCTCTGTGCTCCCAAAACTGAATTTCCTCCCATTCCCTTCGTCCTTTCTTTTCTAATCTGTTCCCATCTTCATCCCGATCTTCCTACTGGGCGTTTTCCTTTTGATTTAATGTTGATTTTTCTTTTTTCCCATCTTCATTCATCTTGAAACGTGTCCATACTTATCTTATTCTGTCATTATGTACCTTCTTCCAATGTATCTATATTTTCTTCAATTTTTTCTTGTTCTTCCTGTTATGGGTTTTCCTTATACGTTTAGAAGTCTCATCTCAGCTGCTGTTAGGGTACTTTTTTATTGCTAGTGGGGTGGGACTAAGTCCCTTGTACTGCGGCCACTTCTGGCCTATTGTACCAGCCCCAGGTGATAGATGAGGGCGATTATGGAGCAATTGGTGGAATGAAGATTGGCAGGGGAAACCGAAGTACTCGGAGAAAACCTGCCCCAGCGCTACTTTGTCCACGACAAATCCCACTTGACCAGACCCGAGATCGAACCCGGGCCGCCGCGGTGGGAAGCCAGCTACTAACCGCTTGAGCTATGGCGCGGCCCTGTTAGTGTACTTAATCTACCTTGGTCTATGTCCGTTCTTCTGCTCCATGTGTTAAAATGGGCGTGTATTTCAAAGCTGAAAACATTGATCCTGCCTTTGAAATTACTACTTTCAAATCCTTCTGTATCACCGACTTTCATGAAAAATATGTTTGGAGTTGAGGTTCTCGTTTCGCTGACCATGAAGACTGCCATCTTCTGGGATGTGACGCCATTTAATTTAGAAGACATTTATAGACGTTTCGAGGAAAGTACCATGCCCGGCTTTAGAATCGAAGTATGTTGAAATACTGAACTTAAATTCGGCTCTGAAGACGGAGGCAGGATGTTCTGCGAAGCGTCGACACCCCTCTCTAATACTACATTCAACATAGAAACCTCGACATGAGCCCTGGGTAGTCACAGATGAACTCAAAATATGCGCATAACAACCAGAAAAGCAAAAATAATAAAAATAACATATCTGAAGCTGTAATATGATATAGACAGAGACAGCAAGTTCCTCCGAAACGTCGGTTCCTGCCTCCAAGACTACACAGTGTCACACCGTGAGCAAGGCTTCTGTTTGTTACGAAACTGAAAGCAACGCAGAAAGTAAAGTCCGCCCAGCATTAAGGTTACATAATGCTGTTGGAACATCCCACATAATTATTATTGTTCTTGATGTTTCAGGTGCTCATCCAGCGTGGACAAGATCGCAGAGAGGGAAATGAGTGCAAGGTCGCGTTCTGCTGGCTGCTCTAGGCCGGCCTTGAGAACACTAACAGCAATAGACCGCAGCCACAAACTTTTGCTGAGCCTATTCCGTGACTGAGCACATGAAACAATGGCATTTCCTGTGTATGCTATTGTCCCGTTACCATAGAAACATCCTCAGAATTCTCACGGATCCTTTAGCAACAAGTCCAGCAATGTAACTACTGAAATATCTAAATAAAGAAGAGCCTTGATCTGCTTCCTGCCGAGTTTATGTAACGCGAAGGGGGGGGGGGGCAGCTGACAGCAGGGAAGCAGCCGGCACCATGTGTCGCGTCTGGCCTACGTAAATCTCTTCTTGGCACAATATATTCATCATTGTTACTGAGCGTTAACACATTACTTGAACGTAAGTTACGTACTAGGTCACGAACAAGCGAGGAATCTTTTCTTTCTGTCTATCGTGTCTATCGCGAGATTCAATATTACTGAGTAATTTTTAGCGAACATAGCAATGTCTTTTGTCGAGCGTTAAAACATTACGTGAACGTAAGTTACGTACTAGGTCACGAACAAGTGAGGAATCTTTTCTTTCTGTGTATCGTGTCTATCGCTAGAGATTCATGATTGTTATCGAGCAATTTTTAGTTACTATAGCAACGATTTTTGTCGAGCGTTAACACGTTCCGTGAACGTAAGTTATATACTAGATCACGAAGAAGCGAGGGACCTTTTCTGTGTGTCGTGTCTATTGCGTGAATATTCATAACATATTGACGTGGATATCTGAAACTTTGTATATTATATAAAGGACAACGTTAACATTTCACTATGTGCTATACGTGGGAGATGGCGTTAGACGTTGGTGGCGACGTATCATTCCATAATATGTAGGACTGGCAAAGAATGCCGCAGAAAGCAGGGGAAATTAATAGTATGAAAGTTTACGTAATAAATGAGGAGACTTTCCGTTAGATTCTCAGCGGGTGTTACCGTAGTTTCGGCAAAGCTCAATTAGCTTACTACATGACTGACTTGTGTGACTGAGTGGTTTCATTGACTGAATGACTGCCTGGCTGAACGAGTCAGAAAATTACTTAGTAACTTGTGAACCGGCTGACTGGATGGTTTTAAAGATGTATCTTGCCTGAAAATTAAGAAAGATATTGCTAGTAATGTGTGTTGGTGTGTGACTTGAGCAGCTCTGAATCAACTGTATAAACTAGTTGATACTCGTTGAGAATTCTGCAATAAGCCTCATCATTCGTTATGTACTCGTACATATTCATACTTTTTAACTTTCCCTGCTTTCTCTCGCGTTTCTCCTGGTCATAACGTGTTACCGAATGATGCATTGAGGCCGAAGTTTAACGCCATCTCCCACGAATAAGAGGCAAAAATATTTATTTTCAAACTTCTCATCCATGTAATATAGTTAATACTCGACATATCCACATTAAAATATTGTCACATCTCACTGAAGAGACGTGATACACTGAAACAAAATACTTCTCGCTCGTTCGTGAACGTATGTCGGATTCATACGCTGTGTTGACGCTCGGCATTCATTTCTATGGAACCCCCAAATTGAGTAATGACATTGATAAACCTCACGCTTAAGTAAATTGTCTCTGAGCACTGGACAGACATGCAGCTATTCACAAGTTCCTTCACGGCACCATGACAGTGGACACCCCAACCTCACTATTTGTTCGTGTAAATGTCCAGTTTAATATTATCCTCTGTAGTGGACTTATTCCTAAACTACCGAATCATATGTCGGAGACTACACGTGGTGCATCTGCTAATGTTTCACATTGGCCCTTAGAGAATCCATAACCTCAAGCCGTTACGAAATGCTGACAACTCTTCCAGTGGATCATCAAATCACTCCTATATAAGGAATCACCACAGGAGAACACTATTCTGGTTCATATAAGTCAAGGAGAGTATGGCGCCCCGCGTGATGATTGATGATTCCTGTCACCACATGACAGTTCTGTAGAAAATCGCTGTGTCGGTTAGAGGCATCAGAATTGTATTCAGGAGGTGTGTGGTTTGAATCTCGCTAAGACACGGCTAAGCTGACAAGCTAACTAACTTCATGGAGCAATGTCCTTCATGAGAAGCTGACAGTCGCTCGCATAGTCAATAAATTCCTTGTCTTTCATGGAACAATAATGTTCATTCCTGTTTTCACAACCTGAGCCAGAAGAATACATTTTTATTACATATTTAGGACATTGTACATAGTTCTAGATTTTTAATCTGAAGCGTTTTTGAAAGTGTGAAACTTGGTCTCTGACATTAAGGGAGGAACATAGACTGAGGGTGTTTGAGAACAGGCTTTTGAAGAGAATCTTAGGACCGAAGAGGGATGAAGTGACAGGAGCTGGAGAAAACTGCATAATGAGGAGCTTCATAACTTGTACTCTTCTCCAAGTATAATTAGAATGAGCAAGTCAAGGAGGATGAGGTGGGCAGGGCATGTAGCACGAATAAGGAGCTGAGGAATGCATATAGGATATTGGTCGGAAAGCCAGAAAGAAAGAGCCAACTGGAAAGACCAAGACGTAGGTGTGTGGACAATATTAAAATGGATCTTAGGGAGATAGAATGGGGTGGTATATACTTAATTGATATGGCTCAGGATAGGGACCAGTGGAGGGCTCTTGTGAACACGGTAATGGGCGTTCGGGTTTCATAAAATGCTGGGAAGTTCCTGAGTAGCTGCACAACTGCCGGCTTCTCGAGAAGGGCTCAGCTCCATGAGTAAGTAAGTAAGCGTTTTGAAAACTTACCCTTTCCCTGAAAGGCTGAATCAAGGCGCTGCCACCCGCTAGGCGATTTGGAGCAGAAAGGTCTCATCTCCACGGACCAGAGGGTGTCAGAAGCTGGAACAATATTCAAAATATCAGAAATATTTGTCACATGGACAGACCATCGTCAGGAAAATTTAAACTCGGCCCAAATGAATCAAGGTCACATCCACACATCATGTCTAGTAATTATCCAGTTTAATATTAATGTTCCATTTACGATTACGATTACAATGAGAATTGGCAGGGGAAACCGAAGTACTCGGAGAAAACCTGCCCCAGTGCCACTTCGTCCACCACAAATTCCTCTTGCCCAGACTCGGGATCGAACCCCGGCCGCCACGGTGGGAAGCAGAGTCTCTCAAACACCCTTAATCTAGTTATTCCCTTAAAATGAAATCAAGTTTTACGTCCATACAAAACAACAGGTACTGAATCCTTGGAAGCACGCCATTGGCAAGGATACGAGTACTATGAGACATGAGAGAAGTTCCTGCAGAATTTCTAAGTAGCTTCATTACGTCAAAGCAATTTGGGACCTTCACGTGACGGAAATAGCTCGGCTCGATGTGGAGCTTGTCCCGGTGTTGGCGTCACCTTGCCTCTCCACGGAGTCTGTTCAGCCCATTCGCTGTCCCCTTAGGGGCTTGTTTCCCAGTAGGGCAGACTCGATGCTGGCAATACTACTGTGTTTCCGCTTATGACATCCTCTTGCCTACGTTTCAGAGGAACTTCCTGACTTCATCTCCAGATATACCCTCAACTTGCAGGCAACTGAATCCTCCGAAACGTCGGCGAACATCTATCATATAATAGGCGTCGTGTCCCAGGCGACAGTAATGTTCACAGTGACTCCCAAGAGAACAGGAAATGCAAATAAGGTAAGACGCAGGAAGGAATGGAAGAAGACAAAGGATAAACAGATATGAAAGCGGGGGAGAAAGGTAAGGTAGTCCCTGTGCACTATACCATGAAGTCGTATGTGGGAGTGGAGGTACAGCTCCAACATTCTTGACCTCGGCATTAGATGGAGGTGAGTAGCCAGCTTCACGCCTCGGCCACTTCGACTTCGGGGTAATGGCCTCCGGTACGTAATGGATGAGCCCCAAACTCGTGTCAGGATGGGATAATAAAAGTAGAGGAAAGAAACAAAATAAATAGATAGAAAGGGGAAGTAAAAAGAAATCCAGAAAAAGAAAATAATTTTTATGTAACGTAGAAAGAAAGGACAGAAAGAAGAAAGTGGGAAGAAACGCAAATAGATACAAATAAATACTGAAGAGAAATGAAAGCGGAAGGAAGGAAGGAAGGAAGGAAGGACATCTAATGGCGCTGCAGTGGCGCGCCGAATGTGCGCATGCGCCGCAACAGGCAGGCAGATCCGGCTCGGGGATTCACAAGGCCAGCCGGAGGGGCATGGTCGCCATCTCTCCGCTCCGTAAGTGACATTGCAACAGCTGTTACGCTTCAAGCTCGCGCTGTGACGCCGTCCGTTCCTCGAATAATACCCGCTAGTGAGGGACGGATGGTTAACTCAAAGAGCGTCGGGGGGAAACGAGAAACTAGCGCAAAATTTCCGTTTGATTACGTCAAGGAAAGAAGGTGGCCATCCGGGATTAGACGTGAAAAAAAGTAGGATTTGAGGCTCTCACACCGGTGGTTATCAAGAGTTTCATCTTTTGGGATACAGCGCCGTGTAGTCCGTTGAAAGTCAGCCGAGCCTTGTCACCTGCCTTCACACTGATATCTCGCTCGGCTTATTCCACCCTGAAGATGGAAGCTATATTTTCCTCCGAAACGTCGGTTGAATTTCAACGGACTAAAAGGCGTTATATCCCAGAAGATAGTACTTATCAAAATACATATGAATCCTTATATGACGGTAAAGTTTTCCCCGTGCTTTATTAATTAAACACCACGCCATGAAGTACGGAGGAGCTAAGAAAAGCTCCACCATTCGTGACTTCAAGAGAGTGGTTAGTATCACTCCACGGCCGTTTTATCCCGGGTGAAAGAGCTCCTGGTATCCACTGGATATTAGGCTGGTTGGGCCCCAGAGGCGGTATGGACGCTGAAGAGAAAAACATCTTGCCCCTGTCGGGAATAAAATCCGGGCCATCCAGGCAGTATCCCGTCGCTATACCGGCTCACAAATCCTTAAATATAAATCGCTTTTAGTGAGATTCATCATCATTGTCAATTTCGCGTTGTCATAGCAACGAATTGACGAGAATCAACACGTTGTATGAACTAAAGTTATGTAGGGCCTAGTAGGTGACGAACTAGCGACAGAGCTTTTGATTCGGTGTGCCGTGTCTATTCTGTGAGTACTAATAATAGCATGATGTGGATATGTGAAGCGTAGTATGCTATAAAAAAGAGACGATTTACCATTGACTATTTGTGCTTATTATTCATGGGAGATGTCGTTAAACATCGGCCTCGACGCATCATTCGATAACATGTAGGACTGGACACGAATACGGGAAAAAACTGGTAAAGGTAATAATATGAGAGCTTATATGGCAAATTCCGTGGAATTTTCAGCGGCAGGTACACCGGTTAATAAATACATAATTAAATATACGTATAAGTACAAATTTTGGAGGAACAGGTGGAAGACGGAGGATGAAGAGTCTTCCTAAACGTCGGCAGTCACGTACCAGAATACAGAGCACGTTAACATCGGACAGTGTAACGAAGTTCCCTCTTTTGGCACTGCACGTGTTCCGCATGTAGACAAGTCTAAGAAACGGCTGACGTTTTCACACAATCAGGCACAGTCTCGGCACTAGACGAAGGTGGTCAGTTTCACGTTCTGGCCTTATTTAACCCCGTGAAAATACCCACGATAAGCACTGGATAGACAGATGCGTGCAAAGGAAATTTCTCACAACTTTTTGTTAACATGTAAATTCTTCAGCCAGGTCAGGTGTGGAATAACATCTGAGAAGACCATAATAACATAAGGTCGATGATGTGTTAATTTCAAGTAATATCACAATTAAGTGGTATTACTTTTTTTTTTACCGAAAGCGAAATTTAATAGCCGAACTCACACTAAACTGAAGAAACATTATCAGGGGTGATGATAATGGCGCCAGCACGAAACAGCAATTTCTGAAAGTGTTGGACCTCAGATGCCTTCATGTCGGCATAATGCTCTGTTTCCGTGATCTGACCTGCGCAGTGCTTCGCATGATGACCTGCACACACGTCATGAAGTGATGAAACCGTCCGGCCGAGTGTTCTAATGGGAGGTTCAAACCTGGTGCTTCTTACACCTGCACTTGTTTCCATTGGCCGCAGAGTGGAGCAGAGGCGGGCGAATTTGGACGTTTCTATTCCTTTAAATATACAGGCGCAAGTGCATGCTCCTCGCCCGGGGGATTGTTGATTTCTTTGTCAATATCACAACTTATTGTAGCCTGTAGAGCCGTTACTAGGCAAGGCTCGGTAAACACGTTCCCGCTACAACAGTGGAGGTACTGTTGGTAGTGATGTGTTTGCTACTCGGTCCGCGCCAAGGGGCCATAAGGAAGACAATTGGGGGCAATAAGATCAGTTCCGTACGGGAGTCTGAACCAAGAAGAGTTCAGCCGGAAGAGAGCCGCCGTTCCGGAAGGACTTGACCCCGGAAACAGAGAAACATCCATTGTTAGAAGCCATAACCAGGAGACGGCTAGTGGAGACTGTAACACACTGAGAACACTAATCTGTTCTCTAGTGGTTTGTAAAATGTGGAGATAAAGACGGCGCCATAATTTCATGTAGTTAGGAGTTGTGTGTATAAGTGGTCAATATATCGAGTCTCCAATCCAAAACCCCGTTTCCAGTCACACATACTACCTGATAATATAACTAAATATTCAAATAAGGAATGACAACCGAAATTAACCTTCCAAAGCACTGTGCGGTTAAGTTGTCCCTGTGCTTAATCCACTAAGCACTATGCCATGAAGACATTGGGGAGCGGAGATGTACCCGTAGCTCTACCATTCTTGACCTCGGTACTAGAAGGAAGTGAGAAGTAAACTTCACGCTCCGGCCGCTTTACTCCCGGCGAAAGAGCCCCTGTACCTATGGGATATGAAGCTGGATGGGCCCCAGGACCTGTCTGGAGGCTATTAAATAGACAGAAATCCCTGTGTGAGCCATGCACCAAGCGACACACACTACTGACTATCACTGTGGAGCTACTGATACTCCTTCTTCGCACTCAAGAGGTGCCGGAGTTCAAATCTCGGCGCAGTGACCGAGTATCCTGAATTTTTTCGTGGTTCACCTCAGTTTCTCCAGGCTAATTTCTGTATATTATCTCGTATTAGTCCATTATCGCTTCCTTCCACGTTCGACACAATACAGTCAGAGGTAATGATGCTTTCGGAGAACAAACATACCGATACGTCGGTTGGCCAACGGGCTATAGCGGCGTTATATCCCAGAAGATAGAACTCATAACTACAACTGTCAGAACGTGATGTCCCACGAACCACAAAGTGACACTCACACACTCACTTCGCTGTAGTTGTGAAGTTTTCTGCGCGAGGAGCTGTCAGTAAGAGCTGCAAGGAGTTATGCCACTGCTGCTCGCGCGAGAAGCTAACTCGGACCGGGGCTGTAATGCGGTTTTAATGGTTCCCATCCATTTGGTAGCCATGAGGAGCCAGCTGGTTGCTGGCCGCCCCGGGGCAAGTTAATATCAGCCATATAACACGAAAGCCTGAGATGATATAATTAATAACAGGCAAGCTAAGCTTTTATTAGGACGACTCACGGCTCGCCCTTGCGATTGGGGACATTAAGACGGTGCTAAAACTGAAGCAAGGATCCAGTTAGGATGTCAGCCGTTCTTTCACTTGGATGCATTTTAAAGAGTACTTTCGCGATGCCGTGTATTCCGGTAGTTCACTGATGTTTCGGAGGAAATTATTGCCTCTGTCTTCAGGGTCGAAATGTAAGCCAAGAAAGTTACTTTGCTTGCTTACTCTAGTCGTTTGATTGCCCTAATTTTCGAACTTGAAGATGGAGACCGTATGTTCTTAAGAAACATCAATGGACTTGTACCGCACTGCACGGTGTCACAATCGAGAAGACGTAATCTTAAAGCAAATAACATCAGTCCATTAAATTAAAGCAGGGACGTAAAGATATATAAAGATGCGTTTCATAAGAATGGCCATAGGCAGAGACAAAGGAACGTCTGAATATGAAGCCGCCACTGATCGAGTCACTTCTAATAGGAAGCCGCCACTGACTGAGCCACTTATATGCATAATAGGAAGCCGCCATTGTTCGAGCCACTTACATCCTACTAAAGTTAGGATGCCATGTCAGGTTACATACTTCGACCTGCCCGGAATCGAAGTCTGTTCCCATGGTAACAAATTGTTGAGTCACCGTATAATAAATCAGAATAAGCGCAATAAGGATGCGCGCGCATCACAATCAGAAAGCATGACATTTGACCCTTTGTTTCTGAAGCTGCAATATCACTTTACTCAAAAGGTCATACAGGTCCTGCAAGAACTTACAGCCAATTAATTTAATCCTGGCGTTAACTTAAACGTAAAAAAGTAAATTGCAGGTCGCGTGTTTTAGACCTGGTCTCTAGATTGCGCGTGAGAAGTAGTGGGGACAGTTGTTGCAGCTGAATTATTGAAAGAAGGTAGAGGCAAGCAAAATAACTGTTTTATGACTCATGCACACCTTTAAAATCCTTATTCCAGTTAGTTGACACGTCCAAAACCACCGCTATCCTGCCTAGTACTTACGACTTAATGCGTTCTTCAAAACGTGTAAAGTCGAGTTCATTATAACATGGGATGTATAGGGTCATGTTCCTGGAGCTCAATGTTCACACCCATCTATTAATCTATGGTTCTGTCGTCTTATCACAATCCAATAAGGGGATATCAAATAAAACAGCATTCAACGTGTAAAAATAAGTAAGAAATTATTTTACTTCGAACAATTAAAGAGTTATTTTTCGAGCTACCGAAGTATTTACGAACTTCACGGACGGTTGAAGTAACATTTTATACAAACGCAACATTTCCAGCCCATAGCCGAATTAGGATATGAGACTCTCCGAACTGCGAAGTTGCAGTGACTCACGAGTGACAGGAGACAATCTAGCTCGCCAGTTAGGAATCCTGGAGGGACGGGGGACGCATTAAGAGTCTGAAACAAGACTGTTGAGTCTAAGTTCGAAAATTCGGAGCGGAAATGTAATATATATCAACTTCTTAAGTCGGAAAGACACAGGTCGAGGTATGACGGTATAGTCCCATAAAGCGAAGTGGTTACTGCACGTACGACTCTGCTTTCAGACCACAGAGTGTATCTGTGTGTTCCGTATGATTCTCACAATAAACAGCGACTGTTTCCCTAAACAGCATTAACCGGTTGGGTTTTGTAGCGGAGACGCAATGTGTTTCCTGTGAGGCACGGACTGAGTTTTCTGCCCACAGAGTGTATTTGTGTGTTCCGTATGGTTCTCACAATAAACAGCGACTGTTTCCCTAAACAGCATTAACCGGTTGGGCTTTGTAGCGGAGACGTAATGTGTTTCCTGTGAGGCACGGACTGAGTTTTCTGCCGACAGAGTGTAGTTGTGTTTCATATGGTTCTCACAATAAACAGCGGCTGTTTCCCTAAAGAGCATTGACCGGTCAGGCTTTGTATCGGAGACATAATGTGTTTCCTGTGAGGTTCGGACTGAGTTTTCTGCCGGGAGAGTGTAGTTGTGTTTCATATGGTTCTCACAATAAACAGCATTAACAGGTTGGGCTTTGTAGTGGAGACGTAATGTGTTTCCTGTGAGATACGGACTCATTTCTTACAAATTTAGAAGAAATCCAGCCCTTAAGTAGGTAAGCACAATAGTAATACTGCAGAAAGGATCTACTCCGCGAACAGAAAAGGCACTCATACTCGGCCGGTCCCATCCACCTCCGATCCTCATAACCCAGTTCCCCATAAGATAAATCTTAATGTAGGATTCCTTGTTCCCACAGAGGTAATTATAGGATGTAACGCCGTGTACTGCAGTATATCTTTACCGATACTTAAATAGGAACGTACTACTTCTGTTTCGAGGTTTATGTTACTGTAAAATGTCGGTGAAGCTCTACCAGAGTACACGGCGCCACAATCCAGAAGACAGTAATTATCATCTTAATGATATAATTAAATGCCATAGAGTGTCAGTTGCTTGTCTACTGAACCATTTAGATTACACTGATAACTGCATGTACCAACCGCTTCTGGAATTTAAAAACTGATCTGAATTTTGCTCTTGAAACATTTATGGGTGTCTTATGGATTTCACAACAAAAAAGAGGCATGCAATATAGCATTAATGGTTTATTTGTGTTCTGTGATGTATGAATTGAACTTTGCAAACATTATATAGATGAATTTCGGATTTCAGTCCAAGTTGCTACTGCGTGATTATCATGCAGCCATCTTGGTTTAAATGAATAAGAATTAAACCCCTTGCTATGGTAAGGTTAGGTAAATTTGTCCCTGTGCTCAATTAGTCCATCACTATGCCATAAAAACATGGCGGAGCGGAGGTATAGCTCCACCTTTCTTGACTTCGGCACTAGATAGACATTATTTATCAGCTTTACCCCCGGGGAAGGAGCCCGCAGTACCCATTGGATATTAGGCTGGGTGTGCCCCAGAGCCGGTCTGTACGCTGTGGAGAACAATTTTCCGCTGTCGGCAATCGAACTCGGGCCGTCCAGCACATCGCTATAATGAATCCCTCCTTGCTACGGAGGCCCCAAATCTTGAAATTCTTATTAACCAGAAAAATCAGGGGCTCTTTTTAGAACGGTTCAGGAATCTTGGTATCTAACGTAAATCAACAAGTTCGTACATGAACACCCAGGCTAATCAGCATTGCTCAGGTCCTTGTATGTCCTCGTAATGGATGTGCGTTAATGTCCTCGGAAGAACGAATGCAGTTGCGGGAATACTTCGCAGTTTTATCGTACATCATGGCGCACGAAATGGGGTCGGCCCGTCACTAATGGCAGATAAATCGCACCAAGGACGAACCGGCAGATGAGTTACCTAGGAGAATGGAGAGTGTTTGTGGTGAAGGCCATGTGGTGGGGGTGCAAACAGGCACCACAGGCTGATCGTCAAGTTACTCAGCACGGAGTTAAATGTACCAGACTGGGAAGTTCCTGCAGCGGCTTCGCTCCTTCGCATACGGTGAGACTAGCAGGCACTCTAAGTCAGTAATACAGTCGGTATAGCGACTGGATACGGGCTGGACGACCGAGGGGTCGGAGGTCGAGTCCCGGTAGGGGCAAGAATTTTCTCTTTTGCAAGTCGTCCAGACTGGCTGAGGTCCACCCAACGTCGTATCCAATGGGTACCGAGTGCTCTTTCACTTGGGGTAAAGCAGCCGGGGCGTGAAGTTGACCACTCACCTTCAAGTAGTGCCGAGCTCAATAAAGGCGGAGCTATACTTCCACTCCCCCCTACGCCTTTGAAACTTCACATTTTACCTTTACCCTACTTCTGATTGTGGTAGCATAGTACAGCAGTAAATTTTCATTGGCCCTCGACAGCACAGTTGTTCTTGGTTTCGGTTCCCGTCGGGCATCGACCGAATTTTGTTCGTTCCAAGGTAGTTTGTGGGTTTGGAAATGGGATCTTCTCTTCGAAGTGAAGAAGGGTTTGTCTGAGTAGATGCAACATCTGTTGCACCGTAATTGTGAACGGGCCTACGCGCACTCACGCAGCGTCCAGATAAGGGCACTTGCACTTTATGTACACCATACACGTTCTGAGACTTTGAGATAATAAATAATATTTATATAAGATATATTGAGGACCTCTGTCATTGTTGTTTTGTACCTACACTCGAGTCAGCGAAAGCATGAAAACGGCTAGTGGGGATGAAAGTCAGCCACCTGCACCCCAGTAACAAACTGTGAGGCCAAAAATTGAGAGAGAAATAGAGAGGCAGAGCGCCAGGATACAAGTGACAACTGGTGGGAGTGGGGTAAGTCCAGCGGAGAGAAGGTATCTGCTAGACAGATGAGCATGAGATAATCTGTGCTCATTCTTTCCCTGACCCAACTTTACGTCCCTTAGGTCCCAAATGGAATTCCAGATGTGGATATCTCCTTCCATACTCTCCAGATGTCTTGAATTCTACACCTCTTCAGTTATGCATAAACCTGTCATTCCGTAACCAGCCAAGCTCAGGGCCAAATCTCAACACCAAAACAATGATAATGTGCTGCCTGATAAGGGCTATCGCATACGCATGCGTATGGAACAATGTTGGAATGATGATGACAGAAGAAACGCCGAGAAGAACGTGGTCAAGTGGCATTTCGCACACCATGAATCTCACACGAAGTAACAGAGGACCGAACCTGAGGCTTCGCGGTAGGAAGCGACTGCCTAATCTGAGAATGAACACGGCTCTGTATCCATATATGGTAAGAAGCACTGGCTATAAATACATTTTTAATATTACTGCACAATTGGTAGTCAAGTGTACAGCGAATTTATGAGCATCCTGTACTTTCCCAAGCCTAGTGAGAAAAGCCATCAAGTATTTGGTCTTGAAACAATGATGTCAGGTGATTTAGAGAGCCTCTCGGCTGAGTGATCTAAACTGCTTGCATTACTCAGAGAGAAGCATGTAATTTAATAAATAATAATAATAATAATAATAATAATAATAATAATAATAATGACTAATTCAATGCAGCAGAATCTCTCTGTAGAAACTAAAAGTTGCTCAGATAGTCGAAACATTCTCCTCTTTCAGTGGAATAACAAGCTTGTTACCGTGTATACAACAGAAGAACCCAGTTCACACCTTCCCATGTTTTTTCTCTACGGTCGGTTTTCATATTGTCACGATTTAGTGACTAAATGCAGGGTTTGGATCGGTAATTCGTTTATTTTTTAATATTTATAACCCGTAACTACAAGCGATTCTAATGCTGTCGCTAATCTAAACATTTTAAAATTCATTATATCACACACTAATTCTTCTCAGTTCGTTTTCACTAGCCATTGCTAGGTTTCGGCTCCCAACAATGTAGATTCCTTAGCTCCTGTGTTCAATGGCTCCTTTTCTCCCTGGCTGGTGACTCTCACAGCTAACCAATTACAGCAACTCCTTAACATTCTCGGTAGGTCGGTTAAATTGCTGCTGGCCTTCGCCAGCGCAATCATTCTTGGCTTCAGTCTCCTCAAGATTCATGACAAAGATTTTTATTATCTCCTAGACATGGACGTGTTTCGAAATGGGGCATCCTATTCGAAGGAGGGGTCGGTCTTTCTGTGCAGGCGCTATGTTTGTTACACCGCAGATTCAGCACGAGTATATCCGGGCTCTCACGGCATTCAAGTCAGTATGGACTCTGTGTGTCCTTTGACACCGCACTATATTAACTATATATTATTAACTATTAACTATATTAACATTTACACAAGATATACAGAAGTTTCCTGTCAAACAGTTCCTTTGCTGTTGTCTAGTCATTCGTTACCATGGAAACGTGTTTCTCGTGCCGTTGTCTAGTAATGGATGTCGTTTCTGGGTCTCCTATTCCGACTTTCATCCGTCATATCAGAATATTATCCTCCATTATCGTACATGTCTGTATGTCTAATTGTCCCCTTTCCTCAGGTTTCTCCTATGAAGAACTCGTATGCATTTCTCTTCTCATTCGTGCTACATGCTCCGCCCATTATATTCTCCTTCATTTGATCATATTGACGAATTCTGTTGCAGAGTAGAAGCCATGAGAAACACCATGTTATGTAGTTTCCTGCCTACTCCTGCTGTTCCCCCTTCGTGGGCCACGCTATACCCTGCACGTTCTTTTATTGCTAGTGGGGTGGGACTAAGTCCCTTGTACTGCGCCACTTCTGGCCTATTGTACCAACCCCAGATGATAGGTGAGGGTGATTGTGGAGTAATTGGTGGAATGAAGATTGGCAGGGGAAACCGAAGTACTCTGAGAAAACCTGCCCCAGCGCCACTTTACCCACCACAAATCCCACTTGACCAGACCCGGGATCGAACACGGGCCGACGCGGTGAGAAGCCAGCGACTAACCGCTTGAGCTATGGCGCGACCCAACCTGCACAACGTTACAAGAACTGCCTGTTCAGTCCAGTACCTTTCGTGTCTCTCTGTTACTCTCCAGAGCGCAACAAGCAAGCCACAAGACAGACGCTTCTATGTGGTTTTTCTCTCCTGCCGCTCCCACTTTGATGTATAGGGCTGATTTCTCAGTTTCTCGATCATTTTACATCCGGTAGGACTCCTTTGAGGGGGGATCAGCTCATCGCAAGGCCTCTATCTAAACACAGGACAACACAAACACAGAAACGCATACACACACCAAACACCCATGCCTTGTGTGCGATTCGAACCCACGATCCCGGTTTCGGAGCGAGTGAAGACAGTACATGCCTTAGACCGCTGGGCTACCGTGACCAGCTTCCGGTGTACAGCATGAAGCGAATTAGAAGAGGATCGCGTACTATATCGTGAAATGATCCACGTCAAGATCGGACAGCCTTATTAAGCAACCGCTGTGTCCAAGCGTCATGGGTGGCCAATGTGGAGTAGATTTCTATCAAATTGCACAAACGTGAACATATGACACACCCAATGACGTCATTTCCGTAGGCTCTAAACGTGGTGCTCGTGCCCGTGGGGGGGGGGGGGGACACTGCACAAAGGCTAAGAGTAACGTCGGCGTCTTCACGGACCAGAAAGGCCGACCAAACAGCAACGCCCTACTGCTGTTATTTGGGAGGTTGGGGACGCGGTCTATGCTGAGTGAGCATTCTCGTGGGTTTGTTCAGTCTCTTCAGGCAAATGCCAGACTAGTACCTCGTTCACTTCTTTCCACATCCGTTTCTATTCATCTGACGTTATATGTTGTCGACACTGTAAGCGTCTTTAAATAACCCACGAAAACATTTGTAAGTTCGGAAACGCGCGCTCAGATGTTTCTCAAGCCCCCAACAGTCGGTATAGCAACGGGTTAGACCGTCCGGGTTCTATTCCTTGAAATGCATCATTTTGCTCTTCTCCACAGACTCCAGACTGGCTCTGGGGCCCGCCCAGCCTCCTACCCAATGGGTACCGGGAACTGTTTCCTTAGGGGTAAAGCGGCAGAGGCGTGAAGCTAACCACCAGCCTCCTACTGGTGCCGAGGTCACGAATATTGGCGCTATGCCTCCACTCTCCCATACGTCTTCATGTCCTAGTGCTTAATTAAGCACAGGGACAACTTTATCTTTTTCCTTCTATGACCACCTCCGTGGTCTAGTGGTCAGAGTTCCTGGTTACAGATCCAGAGGTCTCGGGTTCGATTCCCAGCGCTACTAGGTTTTTTCTGAGAAGTAGCAGGTCTGGAACGGAGTCCATTCAGGCTAGTGAGGATAATTGAGGAGCTATTTCAAGGAAACAGCGGATCCCGTCTTAAAAACCTAGATTAACTGCCGTGGGGATCCGTTACGCTGACCACGTGACACCCTATATCCGCTAAAGTTGGCACTAACTTCGCCGACAAGCTCGGTCGGTATAGTTCGCTTGCGGACTACAGGCCACGGAGTTCTTTTAATTACGAAGACAGGGGCTGACAATCTTATGCACACCCTTACAGAATACACCGATTTCAATCTTCTCATCTTTACAACGCTCGAAGCACGCAGAAGAGTCGTCTTTGTATTCCGAGCACTATACAAAAATCGGTTAACCTCTGCTACGACCGCTCACATCTTCACATAAACTTCAGGTTTTTACACCGCTGAGACCTTTGACAAAGTCGCGAACCTATGCTCAACAAATGAAACATTTCGAAACCGCTGACATCAGGTCTGGACTGTGCTGAATCATGTGACTTGCCCTTCTAGAACTATCTAGAACAAACTACCTCATAAATATGGCCGTAATATTAGACCTCTTAGACGGAATATAATAAAAACGACTAGTTTGTAAGGAGATGACTCTGTATTGTATGACACCATTTAAACACGTGCTTCCATCTCTTTATGGTAATGCGCAATCATGTTCAGAAGCATAGCTCTGTCGCCCACAAAGAATGCCACACCAGCTGACTTCTGCCAGAAGAACTTCCTCCATGTACGCATTATGGCAGACATCTTACATTAACTTGCTTAAAACTGCGATCCATTGTCATTCACATGATCTTCTCGATCTTCCTACAGATGGAGGTCCGGTGTCATGTTTAGAAACGGGTTTATGGGCTAAAACCCAACCTGGAAGTGTCTGAGACAGCGTAAAGACGCGTTTCTTTCATAATTTAACAGTTTTCATGCCACGGACAAAAAAAAAAAAATATTTCAAACCGCTATGTTACAGAATTGTTTATTGTTTGAGGAGGCAACAGTTAAAAACTATTCGTGTCCTTGAAAAAGTAGAAATTTATGTATTAAAATGTATGTATATATATATATATATGAGTATATTTGAATTCATTTGATGTCTGAGGAAAGCAAAGAAACAAAAATGTCCTGCCATCTCTCAACAGCTAAAGTGAAATATCGTTGCTTTTCAACAAGAGAATTTATACGTTACCATGGAGATATTGTGAATGTATTCAGTGTTTGAGGACATCAGTAAACGAAACGTGTTCTGCAATCTCTCAACAGTTACGGTGAAATATTGATGCGTTTTCAACAATAAAGAATCCTGCAGTACAATGGAGATATTATGAAATTATTTGGTGGCCGAGGATATCAGCAAAAGAAACATGTTCGCCAACTAACTCTTTGAGGATGAGTACAATAAGTCGATGATTTCACCGAGATTCGAATACAGGGTATCCCAATTAAGAAGCGAAAGTGTCAGCCATTACACAGCAAAGTTGAGTTATTTCACTGCGAGGTAGAAGCAGCCACACGCGCTTCGTGGCTGCATTTGAAATAAACCAGAATGTATGCAAATACATGAATAATCACGGCTATAAATAATAACACATCGGTGACGTTTACTGCAGCTGCAACAACATAATTCGAAAAGTACGACACGCTGACAAGTACTGGACTGTTCCATACAGG